>NW_025849093.1:372491-427561 GCF_002878395.1 Capsicum annuum
ATCAACACTAACAGCCTCTTCCCCACCAACTCAGAACACCGTCAAAAGGAATGTTTACAATGGGGAATCTCTGATATCAAAGTCAGATGAGGAGGAGGTGGTGGGGGGGGGGGGGGCTCCATGTTCGGAAGTGCCTTCACAGCACCAAAACTAGCTGCTACATAACTCAATATACCACTATGAGCAGCGTTGAACCACACTGCATGAGAAGTTGGTGCTTTCCCAACATCAAATATGGAATTGATATCGTTGTCTTCATCCCTATGCTCAGTGATTAATGCTTCAAGATCACTCCCAATTCTAGTGATAGGTTGTTTGCTAGCTAACAAGGGTCTTCCAGAGTCGACAAGAAATCCAGTTTCATTTGTGTCCACCTCCTCAATGATCATGTTATCAGTGCCGAATATGAACTCTCCGTTTACATCAGGATACAGACTATCCATTCCATTGACAAAAGCAGCATCATGGCTAGAGGACTCTCCTCCAGCAACAGCTATGATCTTCTCAGCATTGGTGCTTTCTTGAGGCAACATTCTCTCATTGTTAGAGGTTGGCACTGCTTGTGAAGTTCCAGGGGCTTCAGCATCTGCACTAGTTATATGGAGAACTCTTCCATTTCTGTTCTTTCAGGGGATGCCTTCGAGATGCTTGAAGTACTTTTGGGAATGACTAGCTTCCTGAGTTGGTGTTCTTGTTATCACACAGTTCCTAGATATAATTTTCCAGTCACCTCTTCCATATTTATCTATGCCCCTGAGAAATGACCTATAGCAGGAAAGAGAGAAATAAGTTATTATCAACTTTAAAGTTCTACTCTCTCTCAATCAGCTAACTTGTAAAGTCCAGAGCTAAAAAGTATAATTCCATAGACATATTGTTAAAGTTGTGACCCGAATTTTGGTTGATGGTTCTTTATGTTTTTGGGCCTAGGAACTATTTGTACGCACGTAATATATAAGTGCGATCTAGTGGGTTATTTTATTATTCAGAAAATTCAGCCTTCTCCACATTGTACTCTCTTTCCATTATAGTGAAACCTCCTCTGCCTCTGCCCATGGTTTTTTCCGCAAGGGTTTCCAAGTAAATCTATGTGTTGTTCTTGTTTTCTTTTATCTCACGACCCGAACCGGGGCCCTGACCATGACGGACATCCCGAACCACGAAGGTCCGAGAGCCCTTCTAACTTGTAATTATATACACCATTCATATACAAATAGGAAATGCGGAAAAATACGTAATGAAACGGAATCATGGTCATAAGTATGAATTCAATTTATAATATAGAAAGTAAAGCCCAACAACAACTAGAAAATGTCAGAACAAGTTTGCGAAATCTCTGCTACACGATCAAATCAAAGTTGTCTGAAAACTAGGACAAGGTCCCCAGTAGACCAAAACCATAATAAATGATAAATGACTGAAAACAACTAGGCCTTCTGAAATATAGAAGGCTCACCAACTAAACTCTACACTTCTGTCGGAAGAAATCTATTGCTTATCAGGACCCCTAGATTGAGCGTCATAACCTAGGAGGGTAGGGGGTTAATACAATTGTACTGGTACGCAGATCAAATCCAAAATAATAATTGATATTCAACATATATGAGAGCAATTTAAAAATAGTTCATAAATATATCATAAGGTAAGAAATCACATGGGCATTTTTGAAAGACTCTGTAAAATCATCTGAACTTTGTGACACTCTTTATTTTACTTCTGTGTTAGGTGGTACACCTTACAATTTCACAGCTTTCACCGACTACCATATCTCTATTGCCGCCAAGATAGGAGTACTAGTGAGGGAAGAGCACATAAGATCACACAGCGGGTGCCACAACCCTAATCAAGTCATTATGTCGTGGTTGGGCTCAAGATCACAAAGCAGGGCTCCAAACCATAAGTCCCAATTTGGGATGACGAAATACTAGGTACACAAGATAACATAGCAGCGTACCAAGTTTCTGTGTCGGCAAATCACGGTTTCCAGCATAGAGTCATTTGACTCGTGCTTTCTTCAGGTAACCACCTAACTTACATTAACCCAGTTTTTAACTCTTTAAAATATGTGTTCTCTGAAATCAAACTCTGAAAACTCTAACTCTGTTACATCATATATTTATATAGTATCGTCCTACCATTGACTTGAAAGCCACATCTCTGAGCCATTATTAGCATATTAAAATCTCTGGTTTCAAAATATAAGTTCGGGACCACCATATCAATAAATCAGTTCAAGAACTCCTTCTTTAAATTCATTTAAATACATGCAAGAAAACTCTCTTTGTCAATATTTCAATAATATGTGGTGGTCATGTAAAATTACTCAATCACATGCAATTCTTTCTCAATAAAACAAGCATATAAGTATAATAAGAGACTCCCTCCCATCATCTTCAAATCATGTCAAATACAATGATATTAAAAATTCCACTTTCAAACCATTAAACATGTATTTCAAATCATTCCCAATAAGTTCAGAAACATAAATTCATCACAAGAGAGGGATATCATAATTTGTGCTCGCAAACAACCTTCAATCACAATTTTTCATACATATACATATACAAATAAATCAATTTAAGGGGATAAGGCCTAAAGGCCTAAACAACAATATCATTAAAACATTCATGATGCATAGTTAAAAATCATGAATTCCAAAACCCTTTTCTAAATTCATGTTTGATAATCTTTAAATCATGTTCTAGTGTTTACAAACCCATGTAGTTTTTAGGATAAACCCTATGTACCTTAAATTAGAAGCTTTTGAAGGAACTCTAGCTTTTGGGATGCTACACGTATGATTGATGAGTGCTTCTTGTAGCCCTGGCAATGGTGATTCCGAATCTTGAAGAATTAAGGAAAACCCACAGTTAAATCTTGAGATATATTGATCTTTGGATTAAAACCATAAGGAGTGTTCTTGGTGATTTTGGAAGAAAATAACCTTAATTTGGTGTTTCGGGGATTTAATCCCGTGTTAAGGATGAATAGGGGCTAGAAAATACCACTTTTGCCCTTAAAAATGCAAAAATAGAACCTGAAAATTGGGTGAGTGCGACAGAGCGTGCGTCGCGCGCTAATCGCGTGATGCTAATGTCTCAGTCACGAAAATGGCCATAAATTTTTTGCTCGGGTATCGGATTTTGGTGAAATTAGTATCGTTGGAAAGTTAATTTGAATAATTTTCATTTGATATATAGCAGGCCTATAATTCGTTATATATAAAGAGCTATGGCCGATTGAAGTTGATCCATGTTTCGACGCTCACTCAAACTCGAACGATAGAAAAATATTCAACTTGTCCTTGACTTTGGGGATCTCTATGATCTAAATTCATGCTCAAATAGGTTCCCACACTACATAGTTGATTAAAATGCCAAATCTTCATAGGATTTATGTCTTTTGGATTATCTACGCATAAAAGCGACAATTTTCGTTCTAGCCCAAAATGCGAGGTGTTACATTATCTCCCCCTTGGGATCATTCATCCTCGAATGATTGATAGGAATATTGAAGTCTTTAAGGAATGGAATAATATGGACATGATATGTCTTCTAAGAAAGGATATAGCTGAGCTGAAACATTTAAACTTCTATCATGAAACTGAATTCTGAGCTGACTTGACTTTACTTGCTTTAATGAGATGATTCATGCTGAGAGTTTAGGATTCCCTTGAAGTGTTCATTATCAAATCATACATTTGAATTGAGAAGTGATAGCTTGTAATTCCCCATAAAATGCATGCACGTGCTAGCCCCTAGTAGTGTACTCTTAGCCTTGGAAACTTGAAAATATTCCAAGTGTCAAGAGACATAGTCTTATTTTTAGCTCCTAATCTTCGGGGATTTTTTTTTCAGTCCTCCCAACCTTTGATTTTATATTTTCTTGTTTAGTTGCGATGGGGTAAGGTCGTAGTACATTTTGAGTGAGTTTCAGAATTTTTAGACAAGCCTAAGGGAAAGTTTGGTGTTCTATTCCAGTAGCTCCAGGGGATAAGGGGGTGCCGCCCGGGGTCCTCCCCTGCTCTAAGGACGACGCTGCCCGGGCTACCCCACCGCTATAAGGCGGGCGACGCCTGGGGTACTCCTTTGCTCTAGGAAGGGCGCTGCCTGGGGTATCACGCCTGGCTAATTTTCAGCACCCTATTCCGTCTCATTAAGGGTAAAATGGCACTTCTCCATCCCCTTATCACCTCTAACATTGGATTAAGCTCCCAAATACCCATATCATTGATATTTTTCCCAAAAATCATCAAGAATACTCCCAAGGCTTCCAAACTATAAATCCAAATAACTCAAGATTCAACCATGGATTTTCAAAAGCGATTAAAGATTTGGAATCCATAATTCGCAAGCTTCGAGAATTATCTATTATCTTTCGAGGTTAAGGTACGCGGATTTTTTCTAAAATCTCATGGGTATTAAAATCATGATTTTAAGAAAAGGGTTTTTGATAGATGAATATAATCAAATTTTAGAAGTTTTGACGGTATTGTTTTGGTCTTTAGACCTTCCCCCAAATTGATTGAAAAAAATTATATATATATATATATATGATTCAAAATGTTTAAGGATGAATATTCAACTGAGAGCATGAATTATAATGAACCCCTCTCTTATTGTGATTTTTCCATCTTTCATATGATATGAATTGTTCTAAAATTGCATCTTGAAAGCATGATATGAAATGTCTTGATTTATGCTATTACTTGAACATGATTTAGAAATAAAAAGAGAGGGTTGTGCATGTTGATAAATGTTGAATATACATATAACAAAGAGTGCATGGTTTTTCCAAAAGCACATGACCACCTTATATGTAACATCTCAGGCCCATTGTTGTGTGAGGTATTTCAAGGGTAATTTTGTCTTTTGTTTTGCAATTTATTTCATGAAATTAAAACCCTCTTAAGTTATCAGTTACAAGATTTATTTCCCTCAATGGTACATTAATTTTTCTCATCCAGTTACGCCTCTCTACTTCCCATCAATTACATGCTTTAAACCAGTCACTTTATTTTCCACCTGTTCATACGATAAAAAGCCTCACTTCTCCATCAGTTTTGAGAAGTTTTCCAGTAGAATATATCTCTATTTTTCCTCTCAATCACATCTCCAAAGAAACACAAATTGGCGAGAATCACGTTGGAAAATCTTTTTTCCAATCTCAAAGTTCTTTCAACGTTTAAGAGGTATGTAGGACCATTCCTTACTCTCGTTTTTGGACGTTGTACTGTTATTGAATTCAAATTGCTCTTAAACTATTTAGGTTTTAAAGGAAATTCTTCAATCTTATCAATGAACTTGAATGGTTTAATAGTTGTTGGATGTGTAAAGATAACTCTCAGTTTCATGTTCTTTCTTTCTGAATTTTGTGAGTTCCAACAACCCTCGTGTTTTGATGTACGAATCATAGATGTTTTTGGCAATGACTGTGAAAGATTTACGATTAGCAAAGTCAAGCGATTACACCTAGAGAACACCCCATTATTTAAAAGAAGTGAGAGAGAACTAATTACACAATCTATTGATCAAAGATGACCTCTCCTAGTTATTTTTGAATTTCCAAACATGTCTAGTCTTTCTTTGACTTCATTGCGAGATTGTATATTCGTCTATAACGTGGTTTCTACACATGGTTCACTTTCCAGCAGTCCTTATCTGACACACCAGTGTCGCATCCTTGTAGCTGCAATATTCTTCATTACTTTCTTTACCAACTGCATAATTACAAAACAACAAGCAGTACAGACAACTCGTTCTCCCGTTGCAACGTTTAGACAACAACCACAAAAAGAACATACTGTTACATCGCTAATTCAAATATATCCTACTATATTATTAAGTTAATATATTACACAATATGTAAGGGCAACATCCACTTTAAGGTATTCCGTTTAAGCAGTTCAAGGCAGCCTTCCATTCGGCCACTACTCTATCCCTATAAACACCTATAACAATTTCTCGGAAGACTCTATCACAGTGGAAATGACCAGCCTGTAAATTGATATTTTTCATCACCATATGACGACCTACGCCACCATCACAAACCCGCAGCTAACTACTGCACCTCTGCTGCAATATCTTAGTCCAATCTTCCATGTCAAAATGTCAAAATCTCAGCCATGCCATCATGTGAATGTTTCTATTAAAGTTATAAGATATAATCTATGAAACTCTTAAAAGTATAATTCTTGTTCCATAATCCCTAAGAAGGTAACCTTCCCGCAACATTCGTAAAACTCTTTGCACTGTGATATATACATTATGAATTTTCAAGTCTTAATATAATAATACCTACCTCCCAGGAATCCCTCATTGACCTAATAGATAATAATATGACCATGAATATTCTTACAAGAATGCTTCCAATCATGTGCATGAATTATATCATATCGAACCATGAAATTACCTATCACGAATCTCCAATATTGATAGTGTTAACTCATAAATATGAACTTATTACGGTTAACTCTTAGTATGAGCCTAAAGTGGCTATGCATAATTATGAGCTTAAAAAGGGAAAACCACGAGCATGAGCCTTAAAAGGCTAAAATATGAACATGAAAGTAACAAGACAAACTTTTTGATCAATAACTAATCAGATAAACAAGACAACGTCATGAGCATAAGAGAGTTAGTTAGCTGACCGTGAAGGCATAGGTTGAAATGGCTAATGCCCAAAACTATGTTTGCCGACATAGGATAGAGATCATTCCGCAAGTCGGATACTCTCTTTTCTTTCATGTGTCCCGAAAAGTGGCTAACCATGGATACTTGCTAGCAAATTATGTCATGTCACATCCTATGCCCGGCAAGGTATTGGATGGCTTAGCTGATCGGGCCGAGATCAGACTCCATGCGCTCACATGGTGGTTTATAATGGTTCACTACTTTCTGCACAAATAATCAAAGGAATTAAGCCCACTTTACTTGGTCAATTATAAATTTACCTTATATTGTTGTTCCTTTCCATTTGACTTCTTTTACGTTTGAATTTTATTGTCATTTCTAACCTCTTGATGTACTACCCTCCTGAAATGGTTTTGCATACCAATACATTCCATGTATTAACCGTCTTTGGCGCTATATAATTTCATGACGTAGGTTCTGGCTCTCATGTCCGTGGTCAGGTGCCCCATTAGGACCTCTATCTTTTGCTATTGGTGAGCCTCTTTCCTATCAGGAGGTTAGACGGGATATGATGACTTCATTATATTTTCTTTCCTTTTTGTATTGGTACTATTTAAAGGCTTCACAGACTGATTTAGTTGCCTAGCAGATCTTGTAATTTTTAGTATTATTTGTCATGACTATTGTATCTTCAAACGTTGAGTGAGACTTTATCCCTTAAGAACTCCTATTTCTGTTTCCTCTCTATTCATTATGTCATTTGTATGCTCATGTGCTTTGCCAAAACATTCGCTCGTACTAGAAATAGTATCGGGTGCATGTCCCGTCCAGGACCTCGGCTTGGGGCATGACAAACTTGGTATCAGAGCCCAGAGTTCAAGTGTCCTAGGGTGTCTGTGATGCCGTGTTTAGTAGTATCCATTTTATGGGTGTGAAGCGCACCACACTTGTAACGGGGGAGCCTACGAGACATTTAGGATACATTTCCCCTTCTTTCATACTCTAGATCGTGTAAAGATATGTTCTTAAAAATCTTACTCAGATTCATGTGTTACTCAAATTTCTCTGTCTATGCCTCATCTTCGAGGCGATTCATATCTTTATGGTGCTCTTAGATACATCTACAAAAAATCCCGGGACTTCACCTGGCTAGAGGGGAGCCCACTATTGTGTTTAAGTTCTTCATTTTGAAAGAATGTACTTTTGTTCATATGAATCATGCATTTAATCCTATAGTAATATGTTCTGTCACTCTCGTACCTTGTTACCAATTACACTTTTAAATGAGAAAGTATGCATCCCAATTCTTGAGGAGTGTTTTCATCCAAAATATAATGTGATTTAGGGTGTTGTGGGTCGTAAATTCTAGAATGACTGTAGGGCTAGAAATATGAAGTCATAAGTTAAATGCCAAAAAGTGGGAATAGTGATTGATTGGAGTATGTTGCTAAGGTCATGTATCCAGTAGTAGAGTAATGTGGTGGAATGATATGCCCTTTGATGATTGAGGAAGGTGTAGCAAGAATTGTGAAAAATGTTTTCGTATTAAATTGAGCAATAATGGTGGATTAAGGTGATTTAGAGTAAGTTTGAACTAGGAAAGAAGTTTATGATGGCATGCCATTATGTTAAAAAAGTTCAAGAATAAGTTGCGAATGGGAGGATAGAGTGGTTAAGAGTTGACAGACCTAGGCTGCACATTGTGATTTTGAAAAAGGAACTCTCTATTTTACGGAGTAATGATTGTAATTTAGGCAGGTAATGGATAAGTAGTTGTAGTGTTAAAGGAGAATGCACTTGTAATCTGCAATTAGGCCGATCAAGAAATTAAGATCGATTGTTTTGTCACGTACTTTCAATGGACTAGTATTCGTTTTATTTTTTTTATAGCTATGAATCTGTGTAGTATGTGAGAAGTTGTGTTGTTGTCCATGACTAGTAATAGACGCTATGTTGGAGTTGTGAATGATTGTCGTGCTGGAACAAATGGTAGTTCGGGGGCGATAATGCTAGTTTTATGGAATTCATCTACTAGTCTTAGCATTTATGATGATTAGCTTGCAAAAAGTGTTTATGATGACTAGTTTGACAAAAGTGTGAAGTTTCAATTATGATATATATGTGACCCCTAGGTGAGATAGTAAATTGTTGCGAAGCCAAAAAAAAAAAAGGGTCCTTAAGGTTTATTAAGAAAATAGTGCACACAAGTAGTATGTTATTACATGAGATTCTGAGGATAGGTATGTATTATATGGTGCCCCTGAGGGCTGAATTAAAGGGACTATAGATAGACGATGTTGAAGTCCCTTAGCGTAGTTTTAATCCCATTGAGTTGGGTGAACATGAATTTAGAGACGTGATTCTAATAGACTAATAAGAGAGAGCCAAATTGGTATGTGTCGAAGTGATTATATACATCAATAGGAGAAAGAGTTATAGAATGATGACCGTAGAGGAAAGATAAAGTTTAAGGGAAGTAGCTTAAACAAAGGGTTCTAGCATCGGTTTTCTATCTACAAATATAGTCTAACAGGGAAAGTTTAAGCATTCTTGTGTATAGTAATACCCCAATTGTGCAGAGTGTTGTGCTTACATCTCAAATAAGAAGATAGGTCCGTACCTAGAATATTGATCTTTGAGCTAAGGAGGAGATGAGAAGGTGTTGAACCAATCTGGGTCTTGAGCTTCAGGGAGTGATGTCCCAAAAACAGAAAAGATGAGACACATCTATCCATTCCTATATCAACATGTTCCTTGTACTTCAATCAAAATGACACTCTGCTCCTGTCTTGCATACTAGCATCATTCCCTTGACTGAGGTTTATGCTCTTCATACTGATTCACATCCATACTCTGTTCCTAGAATGAAAGTAATAGCTTCACTCAATGTTACCAGACTTACTCCATGAATCCATGAATTCCAGTATACCCAGCCCTATGAACTCACACTTAATGATAAATTTCGAACTCATGTTATGTCATTATCTATGTCTTGGATAACTATCCAGTCGTGCTTTATGTAATTAGTATATGAATTATCCGTGCCTAATATGTACCACGAGGTTAGTCTTGAACATAATAGGGAAACAACATGTTAATAGACGCAGACTCCAGTAATATATTAATATGGATATTATAAGTTGACAATGATGGTGTGTGGTATTCAGAGGAGAAAACATAGTGAGAAGTGTTGCTAAGCTTAAAGGTTATCAGTCATATCGTCTATGGAGAAAATACTCCTCCAACTATGTTCAACACATCCTTCATTCTTGTCATGTAACTTTAGATTGTGTGGAATCTACATTTAAGCCACGCTACTATATAGTTCTGCCTGTATATGTGTCTTTCGATTCTACAAACTCGTGCTTCATGTCCTTAGTGTGATAATTCTTGTATTTATAACTCGTGCTTCGGAATTCCCCGGTAGTTGGTTGTCAAACCCTTTTCATTATTACAGCTCAGTCATATTGAAGAGTACAGTCTAGCAGACGATTGTAAATAGTTTCAACTCATGAACTTTCTTCTAGCCAAGACCTTCATTCGAGGACGAATGACCCGAAGGGGGAGATATTGTAACATCTCAGGCCAATTGTTGTGTGAGGTATTTCAAGGGTAATTTTATCTTTTCGTTTTGCAATTTATTTCATGAAATTAAACCCCTCTGAAGTTATCAGTTACAAGAGTTATTTCTCTCAATGGAACATTAATTTATCTCAGCCAGATACACCTCTCTACTTCCAGTAGTTACATGCTTTAAACCAGTCACTCTATTTTCCACCGTTTCATACAATAAAAAGCCTCACTTCTCCATCAGTTTTGAGAAATTTTCCATTAGAATATATCTCTATTTTTCCTCTCAATCACAACTCCTAAGAAACACAAATTGGTGAGAATCATGTTGGAATTTCTTCTTCCAATATCAAAGTTCTTTCAACGTTTAAGAGGTATATTGGAACATTCCTTACTCTCATTTTTGGATGTTGTACTGTTATCGAATTCAAATTTCTCTAAAACTATTTAGGTTTTAAAGGAAATTCTTCAATCTTATCAATGAACTTGAATGGTTTAATAGTTTTTGGACGTGTAAAGATAACTCTCAGTTTCATGTTCTTCCTTTCTGAATTTTGTGAGTTTCAACGAGCCTAGGGATTTGATGTACGAATCATAGATGTTTTTGGTAATAACTGTGAAAGATTTACGATCCACAAAGTCAAGCGATTACACCTAGAGAACACCCCATTATTTAAAAGAAGTGAGAGAGAACTAATTACATAATCTGTTGATCAAAGATGACCTCTCCTAGTTTTTTTTGAATTTCCAAACATATCTACTCTTTCTTTAACTTCATTGCGAGATTGTATATCCATCTATAACATGGTTTCTACACACGGTTCACTTTTCAGAAGTCCTTATCTCATACACCAGTGTCGCAGCCTTGAAGCTGCAATATGCTTCATTACTTTCTTTTCCAACTGCATAATTACTAAACAACAACCAGTACAGACTACTCCTTCTCCCGCTGTAACGTTCAGACAACAACAAAAAAAAGAACATACTGTTACATTGCTAATTCAAATATATCCTACTCTATTATTAAGTAAATATATTACACAGTATGTAAGAGCAGCATCCTCTTTAAGGTATTCCGTTTAAGCAGTTCAAGGCAGCCTTCCATTCGGCCACTACTCTATCCCTATAAACACCTATAACAATTTCTCGGAAGACTCTGTCACAGTGGAAATGACCAGCCTGTAAATTGATATTTTTCATCACCATATGACGACCTACGCCACCATCACAAACCCGCTGCTAACTACTGCACCTCTGCTGCAATATCTTAGTCCAATCTTCCATGTCAAAATGTCAAAATCTCAGCCATGCCATCATGTGAATGTTTCTATTAAAGTTATAAGATATAATCTATGAAACTTTTAAAAGTATAATTCTTGTTTCATAATCCCTAAGAAGGTAACCTTCCCGCAACATTCGTAAAACTCTTTGCACTGTGATATATACATTATGAATTTTCAAGTTTTAATATAATAATACCTACTTCCCAGGAATCCCTCATTGACCTAATAGATAATAATATGACTATGAACATTCTTAGAAGAATGCTTCCAATTATGTGCATGAATTATATCATATCAAACCATTAAATTACCTATCATGACTCTCCAATATTGATAGTATTAACTCATGAATATGAACCTATTACGGTTAACTCACAATATGAGCCTAAAGTGGCTATACATAATTATGAACTTAAAAAGAGTAAACCACGAGCATGAGACTAAAAAGGATAACATATGAACATGAACGTAACAAGATGAACTTTTTGATCAATAACTAATCAGATAAATAAGACAATGTCATGAGCATAAGGGAGTTAGTTAGCTGATCGTGAAGGCATAGGTTGAAACGACAAATGCCCGAAATTATGTTTGCTGACATAGGATAGAGTTTATTCCGCAAGTCGGATACTCTCTTTTCTTTCATGTGTCCCAAAAAAGGGGCTAACCATGGTTACTTGCTAGCAAAGTATGTAATGTCACATCCTATGCCCGGTAAGGTATAGGACGACTTAGCTGATCGGGCTGAGATCAGACTCCATGTGTTCATATAGTGGTTTATGACGGTTCACTACTTTCTTCCACAAATAATCAAAGGAATTAAACCTACTTTACTTGGTCAATTATAAATTTACCTTATATTGTTGTTCCTTTTTAGTTGTCTTCTTTTATGTTTGAATTTTATTGTCATTTCTAACCTCTTGATGTACTACCCTCCTAAATTGGTTTTTCATACCAATACATTCCACGTATTGACTATCTTTAGTTCTTACATCATTTCATGATGTTGGTTCTGGCTCTCATGTCCGCAGTCAGGCACCCCATTAGGACCTCTATTTTCTACTATTGGTGAGTCTCTTTCCTATCAGGAGGTTAGACGAGATATAATGACTTCATTATATTTTATTTTCCTATTGTATTGGTACTATTTAGAGGCTTCACAAACTTATTTAGTTGCCTATTAGATCATGTAATTTTTAGTATTATTTGTCATGACTACTGTACCTTCAGTCGTTAAGTGATATTAATGAACATTGATGAAAGACTCTATCCTTTACGAACTCTTATTTCTGTTTCCTCTCTATTCATTATGTCAGTTGTATGCTCATGTGATATGCAAAAACGTCAGCTCATACTAGCAATAGTATTGGGTGCATGTCACGCCGAGGGCCTCGGCTTGGGGCGTGACATTATGTTTGAAGTATTCTTGCATAGTATTGACTTGTATTTACAGAACAGGAAATCTTTTATACTGTTTACATGTTTGGGTGGTCTAAACTGTGTTTTAATAAAAGGATTATGCATGATGTGTTATGGCTCATAAATAGGACTTGCAAGTCTTGGTGTGACGACACCAATCCAGTTTATGCCATGATAATTCAGAACAGAACAGAATGCAAGTTTGAAATCAAACTTATCAAATGTTGATACTATAAAAAAATACATGATTCAGAAAAGGATAAAATTGGGCATACAGAGACTTAGGTGGTTCCCCAAAGAAGGCACGAGTTCAGACAACTCGTTGCCCGAAACAGTGATTTACCAATTCGGGTATACTATATTACGCTAGCCTAGTGCTGTATGGCATATAAGAATCAGAAACTCCAACCCTTGCAGCACACTCGGGTTGGGGGCTTCCTGGCCGAGTCAATGGAGGATTTCATACCGCCCATGGAATATCAGAATTGTAGGGGAGTGCCACTTAACTCAGAAGTAATACAAAGTGTAGATATTGCATTGACTAGAGTGAATTATGATTTTCGAAAAGTGTCCATGTGTTTTAGAACTATTTTATGCATGATATTTTGACAAATTGCTTTCTCATAATTTTATTTATATAAAAAATTTATTTTGGATTACTTTGCATACCAGTACATCTGTATTGACCCCCACTCCTCCCTCCAGGTTCTGAGGCTCAGCCTAGGGGTCCAGAAAAGCAGTAGATTTTTATCAGACAAAGTAGCAGTGTCTAGTTGGAGAGCCTTCTCTATTCCAGAAGGCCTTTCTTTTCAGATTATGTTACTTATTTCCGTTTTGGTCTACTGGGGGCCTTGTCTCAGTTTCAGACAGTTGTCAGATTTTCATGTAGCAGAGATTTCGTAGACAGATGTCAGATGTTATTTAGATGTAGTTGATCTATAGTTTTCATACTTATGTTGATTTCAGAATTGACCATGTTTCCGTAGTAGATTTTGTTTTTGCATCTTCTTTTATTATAAGAATGTTGTGCATGATTACCAGATAGAGAAGGGCATTCAGGGTCTTTATGGTTTGGGATTTCCATTACGGCCAGGCCCTAGTTTGGGTCGTGACAACTTGGTGTCAGAGTACGGTTCATGGTCCGAGGGTGTATCCAAAATCGCATCGGATAGAGTCTTATTTATGGTGTGTTGTGCACTGCACTTATAAGCAGGAGGCTACCAGGCATTTAGGAAAATGTCTCCCCTCTTTGTGATTTAGTTCGTGCTTTAGAGTCTGAATTAGAATTATCCCCTAATCAGTGATCTATTGTATTTTAGAAAATAGTCATGCCAACAACCAGGATACTTAGGAGGATGAAGTCCGTCCCATCCATATGATGCAGACCCGTAATAGAGCACACACTCCAGAACCTGTCCTCACTCTGAGGGTACCTCCAGTCCTGACCAGCCCTTCTCGAGCTCTAAGGACAAATGTTAACCGTCTTCAATCTTCTTAGAGGGACATATCGAATGCAGAATTCAGATAATCCATTCACATACTTACACAGCTGGTTGTTGCACAGACTCAGAGGTCGGACGATACTGGGTCTGCATTTGTTACTTTAGAGGCTACTAGGGTAGGGAAGTTTATGAGGATGAACCTGTCCAAATTTTTGAGCACTAAGGTAGAAGAGGACCCATAGGAGTTCATAGACGAAATAGAGAAAATTTTTAGAGTTATGCACGTGGATCAAGTGGAAGGGGTTGAGTTAGCAGCATACCAGCTTAAGGATGTATCGAACCAATGGTACCAAGAGTGGAAAGATACGAAAGGAGAGAGTGTTGAGCCCACAATTTGGGAAGAGTTCGTGGAAACTTTTCTTGACCTATTATTTCCTCTGGAGATGAGGGAAGCCAAAGTAGAAGAGTTCGTGAATCTTAAGAAGCGTAAGATGAGTGTTCAAGAGTATACTCTGAATTTTAACTAACTGGCTCATTATGCACCAAAAATGATAGGTAATATGAGAGCCCGGATGAGGAAATTTGGATCCTGCCTTTTCGATGATCTAGCACTTGATTGCCAAAGGGCGATGCTAAATAGGGATATGGACTTTTCTAGGCTGTCGGTTCACATGTAGAAGGTAGAAGAGAAGAAAAAGAAAATTTCTAAATCTAGAGAGAAGGACAGGCAGGCGAAGAGGGCTAGATCAGTGGATCAGAACCCCAGTTAGCAGCAGAGCGATAATTGGGGTAGCAAATGGCTAAAGAAGAAGTTTTGGAGTAACGCGCAGTCTGAAGCTAGTGCCCCAGCACCTAGACCCCCAGTTGATACACGGCCTCAAAGTTTTTAGACTAGTCATGGACCCAGAGCTCAGGATACTCAGGGAAGTGTGGCGCAACAACATCGTACTTTTTGATGGTGCGAGACTTATGGTAGGCATCATCCAGGAAGGTGTCTGCTATGTGCATTCTTGTGTTATTTTTGTGGACATATGGGTCACTTTCAGAGGGATTGCTCTCCAGCTAAAAGGAGTGTTGGGGGTTCCAAGTCTCAGGTGAACTTTTTTGCACCACCACCACCTCAAAAGGGTGCCACTTTAGCTGCCGGGAGCTGTCGCAACCGGCTGTATGCTTTGACTAATCACCAGGAGGTAGAAGCCTTGCCAGACATAGTCACCGTTATGTTACAACTCTTTTCTCGTGATGTATATGTGTTGCTTGATCTCAGGTTTAACTTATCTTATGTGACCTTGTATATGGCTGTTGGATTTGGGCTTGAGCCCGATGTGATTACTAAACCTTTCTCTGTTTCCACTCTGGTGGGTGATTCTGTTGTGGCTAGGAAGGTGTACAAAAATTTTTTTTGTGTATATTCTTAGAAGGGATACTCTGGCAGACCTCATATAACTTGTTATGGTTTCTTTTGATGCTATCCTAGGGATGGACTGGCTCTATCGATGTTATGCCACACTAGACTATAGGACCCAAAAGGTTACCTTTTCTTTTCCGTATGAGCCAGCAATAGAGTGGGAGGGGCACTCTTTTGCACCTACAGGGCACTTTATATTTTATCTTAGAGCCCATAAACTTATTTCTAAGGGTTGCTTGTACCATCTTATTCGGGTTACAGATTCTAACGCCGAAAGTCTTCCTTTTCAGTCTGTCCCAGTGGTAAATAAATTCCCAGAAGTTCTTCCAGATGATATCCTAGGAATTCTACCTGATAGGGAGATTGATTTTGGCATTGATGTGTAGCTAGATACCCCTCCTATTTCTATTGCACCATATAGAATGGCTCCTGCAGAGTTAAAAGAGTTGAAAGAACAGCTAGCAGATCTTCTAGATAAAGGTTTTATCTGACCTAGTGTTTCTCCATGGGAAAGAAAGATGGTTCCCTACGTATGTGCATAGATTGTCGTCAGCTGAAAAAGGTTACTGTTAAAAATAAATATCCTCTTCCGATGATTGATGTCCTCTTTGACAAACTTCAGGGAGCTAAGTGCTTTTCTAAAATAGACCTTCGTTCGGGATATCATCAGTTAAAAGCTAGGGAGTCAGGCATTCCTAAAACAGCCTTCCAAACTAGATATGGTCATTATGAATTCTTAGTCATGTCCTTCGGGTTGACTAATGCTCTTGCAGCTTTCATAGACCTAATGAATAGGGTCTTCCGTCAGTTCCTAGACCTATTTGTCATAGTTTTTATTAATGACATCTAGATTTACTCCAAAAGTAAGGAGGACCATGCCAATCACCTTTGAATTATTCTTCAGACTCTGAAAGATCATAAGTTGTATGCGAAATTCTCCAAGTGTGAATTCTGGTTGAATGCCATTGCCTTCTTGGGCATATTGTGTCTAGTTAGGGGATTCGAGTTGATCCCCAAAGGGTTGAGGCAGTGAGAAAATGCCCCAGACCAATGACTCCAATCGACATTCGGAGCTTCTTGGGTTTGGCAGGTTATTACTAAAGGTTCGTAGAGAGTTTCTCTTCTATAGCTGCACCACTTACTATGTTGACTCAGAAAAAGGTGAAGTTTTTATGGTCCGACTCTTGTGAGAATAATTTTGAAAAGTTGAAAGACAAGTTGACTACTACTCCTATTTTGACTCCTCCGGAAGGCACAAAGGGTTTTGTTGTGTACTGTGATGCGTCTCGTGTGGGACTTGGGTGTGTACTTCTGCAGCATGGTAAGGTGGTGGCTTGTCCATCTAGGCAGTTAAAGGTGCATTCGCGAAATTACCCTACTCATGACTTAGAATTAGATGTTGTGATGTTTGCACATAGAATTTGGAGGAATTATCTTTATGTAACGCCCCGAAAACGGGACCCCGAAGTGTCACAGGTTGCTTGAGGCTACGAGTAGCCCCAAGCTAACCTTTTGAGCCATTTTCATTTAGTTCAACATGAATCAACGGGGTTTCCATAAATAACCCTCAAATATCAACAAAGTAATCATCATCCAAGAATAAAAGACTTTCAGAAAGATAACAAAATACGACTTATTAGTCAACTCCCAACATCTATACTAGTCTGACAAGACTCTAAGAAAATCAATAAAACCAGCGAGCCATTGAGACATGCCCCAATTGACTCATACTCAGTTATCAAATGTAAACAATTCCATGAAACCAACATCAGACATCACGTCCTCGGAACATGAGGACTCACCATGATAGAGGATGTAGAACAACATGCCCGAAGAATCACTGTCGAACCTGGAACTGAGCACCTGAACCTGCATTCCGAGAAAATGCGGCCCACATCCGAAGATGTGGGTCAGTACCATTGAAAGGAACCAAGTATATGGGGGTGTATGCAGTTTTATAAACATTATCATCATAAATATTTAAAAGAAATATGCCGGATGTATGAAAGACTCACATAGCCCAAAGAGAATCATCATAATCATGAGAGGATGAAATAAGTATAATAACACATGTGAGTCATCATATAATTTGTCAATCACTTCAGTTCCTCAAGAATATCAATTCTCATAATGTAAATATCATTTAAATCTTTCGTAAGAATAACTTTCACAATTCCACTTTCAAATCACTTTACCGTTCACCGTAGACACAAGGAAACACACACACACTGAGAGATTCTATAACCGACATAAACCATGTGAGCTGCATGGAGTCTAACGTACAAACCACGTAAGGTAGAGCCTTCCTATCCTTGCCATCGGAGTAGGACTATGATATCAAATCCACATAAACTAATGATCACTATATAAATCAGCCTCAAGCTCACTCCTACGGGGGCACATAGTTCTAGGGAAATAAGGTTGCTTTATACCTCCCACTCGGTGCTAAAGATTTCTCCCGGACTTAGCTCAAATCATTTCAAAGACAATCCACAACAAAACAATTTCAGTAATATATAAATATACATCAGGATCCATCATGCTTCCTATCTATAAAAATCAACCACGTTGTGGATTTCTTTCACACTCGAGTTCAAAACAACTCCATTAAGACCAAAAGGTCAAATCATTCAAAATATCTCAAATATTCAACATCAACGTGCTTATAACACACACTTTCTCAAAAAACCACACAATTTCCAATGGGGATTCACGACTTAAATATTAAAATCATGATAAATATCGTTCAAGATTCATGCTTTATATCTCCACACGTGTAAATTCATCTTTCAAAATCATAAACATCAAGATTTCATAATAATCATCATAAGATATGGGTTCATGCTTCAAATTCATAAAAATCAAATAAAAATCATGCCTTTGTAAAGAAAATTACTTTTGGGCACAAGAACAAAAGAGAGTTCTTGTTGAAAAAGCCCACATACCTCTAATGATGAACTTTAGATCGATACTCGTTTTTGAGATGTTAGTCGTTCCTTTGAATTCTACTTCTTCAGAGGTAGAGGTATGGACTGCATACATCTTACCCCCCGCAGACCCCACTAGGTGGGAATACACTGGGTTTGTTGTTGTTGTTGTTGTAGTCGTTCCTTTGAATGATGGTTCTTGGAGTTCTTGAACTAGGAACTTGGAATCTTGAATAAATTTGCAGAATTAATGGTGAACTTTGGAGTTTCTTGAAGTTGGATGTTGGAGCTTAGGGTTTTCTTTTTGAGGGAATTTGATGAAATTTAACATATAATGCTTCTAATAGGCTTTAATATAGGGTTTGGACGGAGTTTGGGTGAGGGGAAATGACCAAAATGCCCCTAAAATTCAAATAATTCTCGAATCTGTCCTTTGATGGACTATTTTGATAGTCTGAAGTAAATCAACCATAACATTTTACTCCAATATCCAAATTGGATGAAACCAATTTTATTAGAAAGAGGACTCTCATATATTTCCGTTGATATATAGCAGATCATTTTGTACGAGGAGTTATGATCGTTTAAAGTTGACACAAAAATTCACTTTTGATAGGCTGAAGTAGATCGACCATAACTTTTTTCTCCTATAGACAAATTGGATGAAACCAATTTCATTGGAAAGAGGAATCACAGAGATTTCCGTTGATATATAGTAGATCACCCAGATCATTATGTATAAGGAGTTATGATCATTTAAAGTTGGAGAAAAAATATGCCAGGCCTCAGTACTTTTTTCTACACGTTTTACTGTTCACCACTATTCACAGTTCGATCGGAATGTTTATAACTCGTCACTCGGGTGTCCGTTTTGGATGATCCATATATAGTTGGAAAGATTATTCGATAATCTACACAATGGTGGGTCATAATCTAAGACATTCTACACGGAAAACTTATAATTCATTTTAGAAGATAGAACCCAACACGTTTATGCATAAAATTTCAACGAAAAATTTCCTGGGGTATTACATCATCCCCCTTGGAAACATTCATCCTCGAATGATGCTAGACATGCCAAGATTAGATAGGGAATAGAGCATACAGCTGAAAACATTCGTTAGACTCATCACCACATCGTTTATCACTCCGAATGCAACATAGAATGCATAAATTCAACAAACTACAGCTGAACACATAATAAATGACTGCTGAACTGCTACAACTTTTATCAAAAGTGCATGATTTAGGAAAGAACGGTACCATCGGCTTGATCGGAGTTTGCGGAAAAATAGGTGTAGGTACTTGGATCGCATATCCGTCTCAGCTTCCTAAGTTGCACCCTCAACAAATTTGTTTCTCCACAACACCTTGACCAAGGGAACTTCTTTGTTCCTTAGTCTTCGGACACTGAAATCAAGAATCTCAACAGGAATCTCATCAGCAGAAAGATTTTCTAGAATGTCAGCATTCACAGAGGAATCCACTACCACGGCATCGCTAATATGCCTTCTAAGCATGGAGACATGGAATATTGGATGAACAGAGGACAACTCGGAAGGCAATTCGACCTCATAAGCTACCTTACCAACACGGCTAAGAATTTTGTAAGGACCAACATAACGGGAACTAAGCTTCCCCTTCTTTCCGAATCTCTTCACCTCCCTCATGGGTGAAATTTTTAGATACACTAGGTCACCAACTTCAAACTCAAGGTCTCTCCTTCTAACATCCGCATATGACTTCTAACGACTCTGCGCAGTTTTCAACCTTCCCTAATAAGCTTAACTTTTTCCATAGCCTCAAATACCGAATCAGGACCACTCACAACCGCCCACCTCGAACCAACCTATGGTTGATCTACACTTCCTCCTATACAAGGTTTCAAACGGAGCCATGCCAATACTAGAGTGAAAGTTGTTATTATAAGCAAATTCTATCAACGGTAAGTGATCATCCCGACTTCCCTTAAAGTCAAGTGCACAAGCTCTCAACATATCCTCTAAGGTCTGGATGGTCCACTCAGCCTGACCATCGGTCTGTGGATGAAAAGCAGAACTCAAAAGCACTTGGGTACCAATACCCTTCTAAAAATCTTTCCAAAATTGCGAAGTGAATTGAGTACCCCTATCCAAAATAATAGACAAGGGAACTCCATGCAGTCTGAATATCTCTCGGATATACAATCTAGCATAATCCTTAGCAGTATATGAAGTATGAACAGGCAAGAAATGAGCAGCTTAGTCAATCTATCAACCATAACCCAAATGGAATCATGATAGCGTCGGGAAGGAGGTAAACCAATCATAAAGTTCATATTTATCTCTTCCCACTTCCAGGTGGGAATACTAAACTCTTGCATCATACCACCAGGTCTTTGGTGTTCAACCTTAACTGTTGGCATGTTGCACACTTAGCTACAAACATTGCTATATCTTTCTTCATGCCACTCCTCTAATAGATTTCCTGCAAATCTCCGTACATCTTGGTGGCACGAGGATGAATAGAATATCGCTCCCCGTGCGCTTTAGCCATAATGCTCTACCTTAGATCATTAACAGTCGGGACATACAATCTACCCTACAATCTCATCACACCATCTCCCCCTTGGGAGAAAACCTCTACTTTTTTGTCCTTGACTAACTCCTTTATTCTGACCAAACTAGCATCTAAGTATTGCTTTTCCTTCACTTCCGAAACCAAGGAGGATACGGAACTACACTGAACCCCTATACTACCTTCAGTAGAGTCAAACAACTTAACCCCCAATCTAGCCAAACGATGTACATCAGGAGCCAACTTTTTCTTACCTTCTACCACATGCGAAACATTACTCATGGACACTCTACTTAGGGCATCTACCATAACATTGGCCTTGCCCGGATGGTACAGTACACTCATATCATAGTCCTTTAACAATTCTAACGATCGTCTCGGCCTTAGATTCAATTCTCTCTAGGTAAACACATACTACAGACTTTTATGATCAGTGAAAACATCAACATGGACACCATACAAATAGTTTCTCCAGATTTTCAAAGCAAACACAACAGCAGCCAACTCAAGGTCATGGGTGGGGTAATTTTTCTCATGGGGTTTCAACTATCTAGAAGCATAAGCTATCACCTTACCCTTCTGCATCAATACACAACCCAACCCAACTCTTGAAGCATCACAGTACACCACAAAACCATCAACACTATCAGGCAAAGTCAAAACAGGGGCTGAAGTGAATCGAGTCTTCAACTCCTGAAAACTCTTCTCACAAGATTTGGACCATAAGAACTTCACTTTCTTTTGGGTTAACCGAGTCATAGGAGACGTTATAGAGGAGAAACCCTCAACAAAACGATGGTAATAGCTAGCTAAACCTAAGAAACTTCGAATATCGATCGGAGAAATAGGTCTAGGCCAATTTCTAACAGCTTCGGTCTTTTGGGGATCAACTCTAATACCCTCAGAAGAAATGATATGACCCAGAAAAGAAACTGACTTTAGCCAAAACTCACACTTACTGAACTTGGCAAACAACTTGTGATCTCTAACGGTTTGCAAGACAGTTCGAAGATAATTAGAATGTTCATCCTCACTATGGGAGTACACCAGTATATCATCGATGAACACTATGACAAACATATCCAAATATGATCTGAACACTCGATTCATAAGGTCCATGAAAGCTGTTGGGGCATTAGTTAACCCGAAAGACATAACAAGAAACTCAAAATGCCCATAACGAGTTCGGAAAGTGGCTTTCGGGATGTCACACTCCGTAACTTTGAGTTGATGATAGCCGAAACGAAGGTCTATCTTTGAGAAATAACTTACACCTTGCAATTGGTCAAACAAATCATCTATTCTCGGAAGGGGGTACTTATTTTTTATGTGACCTTTTTCAGTTAGCAGTAATCAATGCACATACTCAAAGAGCCATCTTTCTTTATCACAAACAACATAGGAGCACCCCAAGAAGAAACACTGGGCCTTATGAAACCCTTATCTAGTAGATCTTTGAGTTTCTCTTTCAACTCCTTAAGTTCTGTAGGGGCCATACGGTAAGGAGGAATAGAAATGGGCTAAGTGTCAGGAAGAAGATCAATCTCGATCTCTCTATCAGGAGGTATCCCTAGGAGATCATCCGTAAAGACAACAGAAAACTCATTAATGACGCTAACAGACTAGAGAGTTGGAGTCTCAGACTTAGTGTCTTTGACTTTAACCAAATGGTAAATACAGCCCTTAGAAATAAGCTTTCTAGCTTTGAGGTAAGAGATAAAATGACACTTTTGGGTGACACATAATTCCCAGACCACTCAAACACGGATGCACCCAAAAACTGAAACTTGACCACTCGGGTCCGACAATCAATAGAGGCATAAGAAGAATACAGCTAGTCCATACCCAGAATAACATCAAAATCTACCATGTCTAACTCAATCAGATCAGCCAAAAAGACTCTATGAAGAACGGTAACAGGACACTTTTTATACACTTTCTGGGCAACAATCGAATCACCCACTAGGGTAGAAACTAGGATAGGCTCAGGAATAATCTCAGGACTCATTTCAAAATTCATAGCAATCAAAGGTGTAACATATGAGGAACTAGATCCAGGATCCAACAAAGCATACAACAGATGAGGGTGATGGGATGGATGTTGGAAATGAGAGCCGCGATGGTGGTGGGATGAATTTTGGAAATAAGGGCCGAGATAGTAGTGGGACGATTGTTGAAAATGAAGGTGGTGATGGTGGTGGGAAAGATTTTAGAAATGAGGACCACGATAGAGGTGGGGCAGATGTTGGAAATAAAGGAGGAAATAGTGGTTGTATGGAGGTAGATAATGAGATTGTTGGACCATTGATTACTAGAGTAGATGATAGGGTTAAGATTAGTTTAAGTGGAGGGTATTTGAATATTTAGAAGATTACATAGATTAGGAGTACATTTAAAGGCGAACTTTGTCAGTTTAGGAGTTGTGTGAAGAGGATTGAAGATAAGGCACATGACTGCACCTGATTAATAGTGGTAATAATGAAAGAGGTAGGATTTTTGTTGGTGTTCCTGATTGCGGAATTATCTCGTATAGTGGTCAAGAATATTTAGGTGGGGATAATGTGTTCGAAAATAGGTCTGTAGTACGAGTGAAATATAGTCAACCAAGACCATTTCGTCACAGGCCATATCAACCACCCAGTCTTTCTGCTGTTGTAAACAATAATAATGCGGTTGGTGAATATGTGGAGAGGGAGAAGAGGACACCATAGGAGAATTCGTATTACAAGAACTCGGAGTTTCTTCTTGAGAAGGACATATTACCGTCTGAAATCAATAGAAAATTGAAAACAAATGGAGGAGGGAAGAAGGATAGGGATGTATCGAACCATGGTTTTACCTTTGACGATAATTATAGAAAACAATTGTATAGAAGTTGCACTGAGCAAGCTTTTGAGGTTGATTTAGGCCCAAGATCCATTCTTTACAGCATGAAAGAGAGAGAAACAAGTTATTATCATCTTTAAAGTTAATCCATGAAATCACACATTACGGCTTAGAAAGCCCAAAGCCAAAAGGTTTGATGCCATAAGCATTTTTATTGCCTATTGTGTGCACTGTCTAACATTACTGATAACAATAACAATAATAAGAACCAGCACATCCTACCCACTCACGCTCCCAAAATAAAATCACCATTGTAAACATAAATTCAGATGATTAATCCCATCCTCAAGAAGTACACAGGAAGCCCACCTGTTTTTTTAATTTTGTCCAAGAAGCCCCTCTTCGCCATTCTACATCTACTCTTGAATTCTGGTTGGCATCGCATTGCACTTTCGGGTAATTAGGTAATGGAACATGTCCAGAATAGGTGGCTTCCACATCTTAAATTAATATAGTATAGTGATTTATGGTATCATCACGTGATTTTCCAGGAAGTGCTTGGATATAGTGGAGCTTAGAAATCCTGGAGGCAGGTCGTGGTTTTTCTCCTTTGGGCAATGAGCTACCACGTAAAATTGTTGTGTTTACTATTTACTTTCTCCATGAATTTTATTGTTTATATTTCTCCTAGTTCGTGTTTGTGTGAGTTCATCTGGGAACAAGTCCCATAGATGCGAAGCAACCCACTGCAACTCTTCAAGCTCTAATGAATATTAGCTTCTAGTCATAAAAAACTTTAATGTCGTTGTCACTTGAAAAAAAATTTCAATCACGAGCTAGCCATAATACTTTAGATGGAAAATGGTTTCTTTATATTAGTTAGCAAGCTTAATTCGGGAGAATGTATAAGCGGAGCCAATAACAGTTGAACAAAGTTCTAACATCACTCTAAAATTTGAACGCAACTGATCAACACGGATCCATAATGTTCTTCCCTACAATTTAGTTAAAAAGTTGTGGTGTAGTCAGTGGTGCATACAAGCTAGCTGTTTAAATCAAGCACATATAGCAGTAGTAGAAATTAAGATTGAACTTTTGTGTTGCTTATGTTGATTATTGCCTCATTTACTGCAGTAAAAGTAGGAGAAATTGTTGGACATTATCCAGCTTTTTTAGCCATGTTCTCAACTTAGTTTAGTGGCTGATTTTGTAGATGTTAGTGGTTTAGTTGTTTTGGATATTGTTGATCATGGAATCATGTACAAAGTAGTGGCTTAATTATAGCTTTAGTTATTACATTTTTTTAGTATTTAAGCACAACTTCAGATTAATAAAAAAATCAACCTTTGTGTAGTAAATTATTTGTTCTCTTCTTTCTTTCTTTGTTTACACATCAAAGGGTTGAAGTTAACTGTACAACTCCAACAAATTGGTATCAAGAGCTCTCTTCTTGAGGGACCCGCATTTGAGGGAAATATATCTTTCTCTTCTTGTTTTTTCTCCAATGGATTCAGAGTCTCCTCCCACTGCACTAGCACCACCTGTCTTCAAAGTTGAAGGCTATTATGTCTGGGCAGCAGGGTTGAGGAGGACTACGAAGTTCCTCCCTTGCTTGAAAATCCAACCATGACACAGATGACGAACATAGGGAAAAGAAACTAAGAAAATCAAAGGATAGAGCAACGTTATTCAGTGCAGTCTCATTTGAAATCTTTGTCAGGATTATGACATTGAAATCAACTTTTGAGGTATGGAATTTCCTAAAGAAAGAATATGAAGGAGAAGAACGGATCAAAGGTATGCGTACTCTTCAACTGATCCGAGAATTTGAAATTCAGAAGATGAAAGATTCAGAGACAATCAAAGAGTATTCTGATAGATTACTGAACATTTCCAACAATGTAAGATTACTTGGCTCTCAATTTCTTGATTCTATATTGGCTCAAAAAATTCTACTAATTGTCCCCGAAAAGTTTGAAATAACTATTTCCGTACTGAAAAATTCTAAGGATTTTTCACAGATTAGTTTGGCAGAACAGTTGAATGCTTTGCAGGTACAAGAACAGAGAAGACTTATGAGGTCTGAAGGATCTGTTGAGAGTGTACTACCTGCAAAAGTTCAATCAAACTAGGGAGACCAATGAAAGAAGAAGTGGAACAACAAGGAAAACTAAGGTTCTCATTCTCCTGGGATCAATAGAAGAGCGAAACATGATTTCCCCCCTTGCAAGTATTGTGGAAAGAAGGGTCATCCACTGTTTAAATGCTAGAGAATGCCAAACTAACAGTATGAGAAATGTCAGCACATGGGACATCATCAGAAGGTTTGCAAGAAAAACACTCAGCAAACTAATGCTGCACAGGTAGCTAATCAGGAAGATGAAAAATAACTCTTTGTAGCGACATGTTTTGCAACTAGCTGCTCGAGTGACAAATGTCTTATTAAGAGTGGTTGCACAAACCACATGACATTTGATAGTGGTCACTTCAAGGATTTGGATACTTTAGTAATTTACAAAGTACAAGATGGTTATGGAGACTATATTTCTACTGAAGGCAAAGGTACAGTGGAAATGAAATGCTCCTCAGGTACAAAACTAATCAAAGATGTGTTTTTGTACGTAATATTGGTCATAGTCTATTAAGTGTTGGCCAGATGCTTGAGAATGGTTTCAAACTTCTCTTTGAGTCCAATTACTGTCAAATCTAGGATGAAGAAGGCAGAAACTTATTCAAGGTAATGATTGTCACGACCACAAAACGAGGGTCATGATGACACTTGCCGCGACGTACCTTGACAAGTAAGCCTATCACCCAAACTGATACGAATAGAGAAAAAGACAGAAATACCCAAGGTAAGGCTTCTAGAATAAAGCCGAACCGTATAAATAATCATAACAATGAGGAAAGAACTTATCCAAAATATCAATCATTCCCAAAACTAGGTGTCAATAGTGTAAGAACTACTACTACAATCCAAGAGTCAAATACATCGGAAAAATAACCACAAAGGAATAATAATTGTCTCCGAACACTAATAAAGACAGAAATAGTATAGAAAAATAGAGGCGAACTTCGGACGCATGAATGTCCAACCGCTACCTTGGAAGCTCCAACAACCGCCCGAATCAAGTAAACTGAGGCACACTCGAGCTAGGACCTGCACCGAAAGGGCGCAGTAGGAATGAGTACGGTCCACTTGTACTCAGTAGATATCATAGGCAGACTAAGAAAAGTAGTAAATAAGGCATACAAAATATACACTAAGGGCACGTTACCTGCAATCAGAAAATATCCCACAACGGTAGCCCACACCACTTGCACTAATAGTTCTAATATATCTCATATATTGTAAAAACACATCAAGATATAGAACACAAGTATAGATTATGTCACATATAAAATAGAGCAAGAGAGAACATGTAGATACAAGATCATTAAATACAAGTAAAGAAAGGTAAGACAAATACATAGATGACAAGTCAATAAGGCAATACAACACAACATAAACACAATAA
This sequence comes from Capsicum annuum, assembly GCF_002878395.1. Lineage (NCBI taxonomy): Eukaryota > Viridiplantae > Streptophyta > Magnoliopsida > Solanales > Solanaceae > Capsicum > Capsicum annuum. The sequence goes on from NW_025849093.1 coordinate 400,073, forward strand.
AGTAAGTGCAATGTATATGATAATGATGATGATGATGATGCACGAGGTTGTCGCACCACCTCCGGGATCATCACACAATCCCCGTATACACCTACGGAGCTAAAGCTTCCCAACGTAGGACCCATGAGGGGTTCGTCAACCCATAGATAATCCACATATCTCATATCTCCTTTCCGACACATACCTCAGAAAGGGTTTTATAAGGTGTTACAATATTTTTAAAAAGGTGTTGCCAGTGTTTCTCAGATGTTGCCACGGTGGTACCAATGTTTCATGAATAAGTATGATATGAAGATGTAATGCTCATAACAAATCACAATAAGTATTTAGATAACCAACCACATGATATATTTCCACAACCAACCACAATGATATATTTCCACAACCACATGAGCCAATATTCACTCGTTATTTTCATTTCATCTATGAATTTCCACGTGTCTTGTATGCCAGTAAAGTATGAATTTAATCAAAATACACCCATAATACCATATTAAATAATACAATACAATTACTCATATGTATTTAAGGCTATCAACGTTACATAAGACCCCACACGGTCAAACATATCACATAATATTTCAATTTCGACAATTACATCACATATAGGCCCCCACACAGGCACAACACGTAGATAGTCATTTTTCATGATTAGTTCCCACCCTTAACATGAATTTGTAACCATCATTTACTACCCAGCCCAGTCTGAAGAGTTAAGCCACAACCTACCTCGAAAGCCAAAACTAGTCCGCTACACTTGAACCCACCTCCTTATTTTTCACGAACAATCCCGAACTCTACTAAAAATATCAAATATAAAATCTACGCATCAAAACAAAACCAACGACACCCATATTGACTACTTTTGGTTCAGGGTCAAAACGGACCCCCAAAATAGGTTTTCGAGAAAGAAGGGAAAAATTGGAACTTTACTTTAAAAATATGTTTTCCATATTTTTAGGAACCTACAGCTTAAAACCCAAGTTAAATCGAGTGAAAAACGGGGTTCAAATCGAAGAAAAACTATTTTTGAGCTTTACTGGGTAAAATCCTTAAAATTCGGGTTAAAATCAAGAATCGCGGTTGTTTTGAAGGTTAAATTGATGAAAAACTAGTAATTATAAGATAAAAATATTATTCAAGTGAAAGAGGATGAAATTTGGATTTAAAATCATGCTCTAAGATTTTTGGGGTTTTGAGAAATTTATCAAGAAATTTCTAAGAAAAGGGTGAATTTTTACCTTAAATCCGTAATAAAACCAATAAAAAGATGTTAATCAAGCTTTCCAAGCCTCACAAACTTCACTTTTAAACTCCCAAACTATTTAGGTTTAACTCCTAAGAGGCAAGATAAAAAATGAGCAAAATAGGTCAAAAAACCTTACTTATCAGTATAGATTTTTCTGCACTGTTGTCAAAAGAAAAAGCTATTTTTTTAACTCAATCCGGACTTCAACGGGGTGCCCGGGATTCGTTCGGAGTCCGATTTATAAAAACAAACTATGCAACCACACTAAATTCAACTTTCCGGACGCGATGGCGATATAAGATTTTTCAGAAAAATTCATTTTCACAAAATTGACCCCCGAGACCCGAAATCACACACTAAAATTGGCATTCCAGATCTGTTGGAAAAGTCGGATTTTCCATACGAGGTCTTTTCAACCAAAAGTGTATCCCACACCCAACTTTCCAATTTTTTCAAATTTCTGACCAATAGGTCGAAATGAGCTCGGGTGAACCAGGACCCGAACCAAAGGTCTACCTAGCCAAAAATCGATATTCTGGAGCTGTTGGTGTAGTTCGTTTGATCATCCGTCGCAAAGATCAAAATATAACCACATAAGTTAAAAATAAGGCTCTCGAAGCCATCAAAAACCATAATATTGCATAAATGATACCAAAATACATCAAAAATAAAGTCAACCACTCCCACATCCCAGAAATACCATAATGCAACTACGCGGAGGGGTAAAACAGTCAAATTGAACAAAATCACAAATATCACATATTTTATCAAATTTTTAGGTCGTTACAATGATGAAGGGTAGGAGCTTTATATTGGATCTCTTAGATCATGACCAAAAAGCTTATTCTGGAACTAAGATCAATGCACAATTTTCGCACCAAAGACTCGAACATTTAAACCAAGCTGCTGTAGTTAACTCACAAAAGAAAGATCTGGTTCGAGGGCTGGCTAATCTTGAAGCCAAAATACCATATTGCAGAACTTGTCAATTTGGCAAGCGGCAATACTTCCTTTCATGAAAGCAACCTGGAGAGCCACTGAAAAGCTAAAATTAATCCACACAGATCTAACTAGTCCTCACCGAACTCCGTCACTAAAAAGGAGCGCTTCCCACCAAATGCGGCCCTACGCAGCGCAAATCCGGATTAGTCGGACTCCAACGCGGGTATCAGACACCGGATGAAAAAAATACTGCAAGACGGATCTTCAACTGGCAGATATGGTTACCAAAGCCTTGCCAGAGAGTAGATTTAAATTTTCCAGAGAAAGGCTTGGAAGTTGCAACAACTGAAGCAAGGAGGAGTGTTGATTATTGCGTCAGTTACTGCAGTAAAAGTAAGAGAAATTGTTGGACATTATCCAGTTTTTTTAGCCATGTTCTCAACTTAGTTTAGTGGCTGAATTTTTAGATGTTAGTGTTTTAGTTGTTTTAGATATTGCTGATCATGGAATTATGTAAAAAGTAGTGGCTTAATTATAGGTTTTAGTTATTGCATTTTTTTAGTATTTAAGCACCACTTCACATTAATGAAAAATCAACTATTGTGCAGTAAATTATTTGTTCTCTTCTTGCTTTCTTTGTTTACACTTCAAAGAGTTGAAGTTAACCTTACAACTCCAACAGCTTAGACTAAATACCTTTGCGAATTTGCATCTTTGAGCTTTTGTATTTGCTACATTTCCATGGTGTTTGGATGATCCAGACTTCTTCTTTTGTCCCATATTTCTGAAATGCTACAGTTACTCTTCTCTCCTAGCACTGTAGCTAAACGTTGGCGGTTTGTTATGCACAAAAATCCAAAATCGTTCGGAGGAGGTATTATTCCAAAGTTGAGTTGTTAAAATGTGTCAGTCAAACCTAACTTCTACCATACTTCCTTGTTATATGATTAGGAATCTCTTTTATTCAGTTTTTTGATATTATTTTTTTACTTATCAGTTTTCGTATCTTTAGGATTGTATTTACTTTGGTTTCTATGTTAATCATCTTTGTATGTAATACACTGGCTATATAAGGGCAAATACAGTAATCAATATATATCTGTTCATTGCTACCAGTTCTTCTCTTACCCTTCATGGTATCAGAGTTATATTGCTTCAATAAGCTTGATCCCTTTTTTCTCTTTCCTCCAGCCCACCAGACTCACACCTAAGTGACCCCAAATACAAGTGTCATAAATGCCGATAACATCTCCGGTGCAGAGACTGTTGTTTAGTTCAATCCGATTACATAACTCCCCATGAAACGACTGAAGATGACATAACCTGCGGTGGAGGTGTGATCTTGAGCTCCAAAGATAGAAACTGTGTTACCTGAAATTCCACTATGAGTAGCATTAAAGAGCATTGCAAGAGAAGTTGGTGCTTTCCCAACATCAAAAATGAAATTGAAATCATTATCTTCATCCATGTGCTCAGTGATTACTGCTTCAAGGTCACTGCCAGTTCTAGAGATTGGATGAGTGTAATTTCCATTGCTAGTAGCAGTACATGGTTGTTAGCTGGGTCATAGGGATCTTGCAACATCAACACGAAACCCAGCATCATTAGCATCCTCCTACTCCATAATTATTTCATTAGTGGAGAATGATGAGTTGAATATGAACTCATCATTCACCAAAGAATTATGCCCTGAGCACTCCCCTCCAGCAACTGCTATAATCTGCTCAGTATTGGTGCTTTCTCGAGGTAACATGCTCTCATTGTTAGTGTTTGGCACTGCTTGTGAAGTTCCGGTGGCTTCAGCATCCGCGCTAGCTATATCGAGAATGCTTGCTCTTCTATTTTCCTTGGGAATGGCTTTGAGGTGCTTGAAATACTTTTGGGCATGCTAGCCACCTATGCTGGTGTTCTTGTTATCACACAGTGCCTGGATATACTTGTCCAGTCAGCACTTCCATATCTAAGCCCCAGAAAAATGACCTATAACAGGAAAGAGAGAAATAAGTTATTATCAGATTTGAAGTTAATCCAGTAAACAAGGTCGTAGGACAACATTTACTTAAAACTTTTATTTTCTCTCAATCAGCTAATCACACACATCTTATAAAGCACAGAGCCAAAATGGTATGATTCCATAGGCATATTTGTTGCCTTCTGTATGCACTGTGTTTGTGCTTTATAAGATGTAGTACGTGGTTAGCAGATCGAGAGAAAATTAAACTTTTAAGTAAATGTTGTCCTGCGATCTTGCTTCCTGAATGAACTTCTAAGCTGATAATAACTTACTTTTTTCACTTTCCTTCTATAAGTCATTTCTCCGGGGCTTAGATATATTTGGAAGAGGTGACTGGAGAAGTATTTCCAGGGACTGTGTGATAAAAAGAACAACAACAGAGGTGGCTAGCCATGCGCAAAAGTTATTCAACCACATCAATGCCTGCAGCAAACAGAATAGAACAGCAAGACTAAGCGTTCTCAATATAATTAGTCCGGAGGCTGAAGCTGTGGGAACATAACAAGCAGTGCCAAGCACTAACAATCAGAGCATGTTGCCTCGAGAAAGCTCCAATAGTGAGCAGATGATAGCAGTTGCTGGGGGAGAGTCCTAAGGACATAATCCTGATTTGAATAATGAGTTCATATTAAACTCTGCATTCCGCACTGATGACATGATTATGGAGCAGGAGGATGCTATGAAGCTGGCTCTTGTGTTTATGCAGCAACATCCCTATTACCCAGCGAACAATCAAGTACTTCTACTAGCAGAGGATCTTACACTCATCCTATCACTAGAAATGGGAGTGACCCTGAAGCATTAATCACTGAGCACATGGACGAAGATAATGATAAATCAATTCCATTTTTGATGTTCAGAAAGCACCAACTTCTCATGCAATGCTGCTCATAGCGGAGTTTCTGGTAACACAATTTCTAGCTTTTGATCTACGAATGCACCTGAGAACAATGTGGCTGCTCATAACGGAATATCCAGTTATGCAGCTGCTAGCATTGGTGCTGTGAATGCACCTCAGAACACGGTGGCTGCTCATATCGGAATGACCAGTTTTGCAGTTGCTAGCATCGGTGCTATGAATGCAACTCAGTACATGATGTCTGCTCAACCTGTTTTACAGGTGCCAGCATTGATGATATGAAGGCACCTCAGAACATGGCGGATTCTCATAGTGTGATGACCAGTTTTGCTGTTGCTAGCATCCGTGCTATGAATGCTCCTCAGAACATGGTGTCTGCTCTTGGTGGAATGACTTGTTTTACAGGTGCATGCATTGGTGCAATGAATGCACCTCAGACAACTGGCTGCTCATAGCGGGATGACCAGTTTTGCACTTGGTAGATCCGTGATATGAATGCACCTCAGAACGTGGTGGCTGTTCAAATCAGAATGACCTAGTTTTGCAGGTGCAAGCATTGGTGCTATGAGTGCATTCTGAACACGGTGACTTCTGATAGTGGGATGACCAGTTTTGCACCTTCTAGCATTGGTGCTGTGAATGCACCTTAGAACATGGTGGCTGCTCATAGGAGAATGACTAGTTTCTCAGGTGCTAGCATTCGTGCAACTAGTGCACCTCAGAACACGGTGCCTGCTCCTGCTCAGTTACCTCCCTTCGTCCCCTCATCTAATTTTGGTGTTGGGGTATGACCCAATTTAAACATTCCCTTTGATGGAGAAGGCATTTTTGATCTGCATGACCTGTGCACTTACTAGATGTTCTGAGTTGGTGGAGAAAGTCTATTAGTGTTTGGTATTAATTTTTCACAACCAGATAGTGATACTGCACTTGTGTTTTGAAGACTTATTCCATTATGCTATTCGGTATTACTCTTCTTCATCTATTCTGCTTTTGGTTGAAATTCTTAAAAAGAAAACTGAGTTAGAAATTGTTTTCTAGTTTTTGTAAACTCTTTACATTTGCCATTTTCTTTATGATGCCAAAACGTCTTTCAAGCAAAAAGTTCAGGCTAGAATCAAATGCTACTAAGCTAAGTTTATTTATATATTCTCGTGGCTACCTGATCATAAAATAAATATAATGCTATGACGAGTTGAAAATCAAATTGATACGATTGCAAGAATGGGGACAAGAAGTAATTTACTAGCCACCACCTAGGTGATTTGGGGGGGTTGAAATGTTGAGATCTTTTTACTACATAACTGAATAGTCCAAATGTCATATCCAGAGTCGAGGCCCTAGGCGTGGCACGCACCCGATACTATTGCTAATACGAGCGAACATTTTGGCATATGTCATGAGCATACAGCTAAATAATGAATAGAGAGGAAAAAAAATAGTATAAGATTTCTTAAAGGATAGTCTTTCATCAATGTTAATTTTATATCACTTAACGTCTGAAGATACAATAGTCATGACAACTAAGACTAAAAATTACAAGATCTGGCAACTAAATCAGTCCGTGAAGCCTCTAATAAGTACTAACACTGAAAGAAAAGAAAATATAATGAAGTCATCATATCTTGTCCAACCTCCTAATAGGAAAGAGGCTCACCAATAGAAGAAGCTAGAGATCCTAATGAGGCACCTGACCGCAGACATGAGAGACAGAACCATGAAATGATTTAGCACCAAAGACTGTATTGGTATGCAAAACCATTTAAGGAGGGTAGTACTTCAAGAGATAAGAAATGACAATAAAATTCAAACGTAAAAGAAGACAACTGGAAAGGAACAAGAATATAAGCTAAATTTATGATTAAACATGTAAGGTAGATTTAATTCCTTTGATTATTTGTTGGAGAAAGTAGTGAACCGTCATAAACCACCATGTGAGCACATGGAGTCTGATCTCGACCCGATCAGCTAAGCCATCCAATACCTTGTCGAGCATAGGACATGGAATGACATAATTTGCTAGCATCCATGGTTAGTCCCTTTTCGGGACACATGATGAAAAGAGTCATCTGACTTGTGGAATAATCTCTATCCTATGTCGGCAAACATAGTTTCGGGCATGTGTTGTTTAAACCTATGCCTTCGTGGTCAGCTAACTAACTCCCTTAAGGTCATGACATTATCTTACTTATTTATATTCAAAGTGTTAACCTCATTAGGATCATGTTAATAGTTTAGCCATTTTAGGCTCATCTTCATGGTTTAGCCGTTTTAGGCTCATGTTCATACTTTAGACCTTTTAGGCCCATCTACATATTTTAGCCACTTAGGCTTATGTTGGGAATTCAACCGCTTTGTGTTCATAATATTTTGATTTAGCACCATTTCAGAGCATTTCCAAGCATTATAGAGTAAATTTGAACTTTACAGCTAGAAGTCATAATTCTTATTCAACTGTGGACTTAACTTCAATTCATTTGTTATAATGAAATAATTAAATTAAGGATTCATCCCTTTACTGTAAGAAAAGAAGAAGAAAACTAAAGCCTCAGAGACCATAAAGCCTCAGAGACCTTCAAGTTCTTAAATCATGGATTTTACAGAACATAATGAATTAAGGTATTATTATGAGCGTTCCAGTTAAGATTCATAACTTTGAGTTTGTATTGGCAAACATCTTCTGTGAAACAGCTTAATGATCTTTATAGGATGTTGTAATTTACCTACTGGAACATAACAAGAACATGATCTGCTAGAAAATCTTGGATTAGGGGAGCACAATTAAAGGGTAGTAAAAGATGGGAGAATTAGGTAACAAGGAAAACATGTAAATAAGAGGATGTAAGTCGTAGGAGAAGGTTGGTAAATAAGTCTATATTAGTAAGGTAACTGAAATAGTCTTAAGGAAATGGTCTCTTCTATCTGCACGTGTTTATGCAATCTTCACGTTTTTCGATAAGTTTTTGTCATTGTAAGTTCCATTAATTTTTGTTATCGATTATACGAAATATAACCAACCGAAACCACCTTCAATTAGTAATTACACATACTTGTTAAACTTAAGGAGATTTAGTGTCATCATATAATCTGGCACAAATATCAGCTTAAGAGACTAAATGGAACTATGCTTCTGTCGGAATAGGATTTCACCAAAAACAGAAAATGAATAAGTATTCATGATCTAAGGTGATTTTCAGATTTCCTGAAAGTTATTAATAGAATTAACATAATGGATGAAGATAAAGAAATTTCATATTTCCCAGAGAATTTATTAAAGAACCCGTACATGTTAAGAGTAATTTGAACTAAGAGAAACAATAAAAAATGAAGATGTAAAGAAAGAGTTCTACATACCTTTAAATGTTGAAATAACTTGAGACCAAAAGAAGGGATTTCGACTTGCTTTCTAGAATCAATTCCCTTAGATTTTTGAGTGCTGAGATTGAGAGGTGAACTGGAATTGTTGGATGATGAATAGTTGTTGAATTGCTTGAGAAAGTGGCGTTTTTAAATGTGTGTAATTGAGGAAGACATAGAGATTGTAATTGATGGAGTTTTTAATGTGTGTAATGAGGGAGATGGTAACTGATGGGGTTTTTAATGTGTGCAATGAGGTTGATTATAACTGATGGAGTTTTTTATGTGTTTAACTGAGTGTGAAATGTTACAATATATCCCCTTTGGAATCATTCGTCCTCGAATGAAGGTTATAGATTCGTGAAAAGGACTTTCTATTTGTATTTTATTAATTTTATTTTTGCCCGTTATTTTATTTTTTGTTGTTAATACATATAGATTTTTACATCTTACTGTAAATATTTTACTTCCTGGTGTTAGTTCTATTCCTGATATTTTCCAATATAATTAGTTCTATTCCTGATATTTTCCAATATAATACTAATGATTTATCTATATTTTTATCTGTTATTGCTACTGAATAATTTGCACTTATTATAAATTCAAAATTTTAGTATATTAAATTTCCTTTAATCGCTGTTATTATGCTTTTTTCTATAGGTCTTATTATCTTATCATCTGCTAAATATAATTCTATTGGTGTATCTATTCCTTCTCTAAAACATGCTTTTATTAATATTTCCAGATTACCAGTAACTAAGCTTCCTTCGTTATTAAATCCTTTAACTATTATTGGTGTTTTTAATTTATCCCATTTACTTTCTGGTAAACAATTATATCTACATAAACTAGTTTCTGCTCCTGTATCTATCATAGGCGTATAATATCTACTGTAATATCCTTCTACTACTATCGGGTGCGGATTAGGTATGGTAACTTTACTAGATGATACGGATTAGGCATGGTAACTTTACTAGATGATAATACTTATTAAGTAACAAGTATTTATTTTTAAGTGAATTATTTCGTGTATATTATTATTTGATTTAATTTTTGTTTTTATCCTCTTGACTTAAGATGTTTTATTAATTCATATTCTAAATTAGATATTATCATAATTAACTTATCTAATGTTTTAGGATCTTCGTTAGTACTATGTGATCTTTTGTATTCTAGGTATAAATTATATAGTTTAGTTTCGATATCTTTTAATGATTTATTCTTTTCGTAAGATGTATTCATTAATTTGTGTAGTTTATTATTTTATCATATTGAAATTTTAGCCATTTCTGTGTAGTATTTTATTCTAACTTTGCTATATTCAATGCGTAGGTTTATGTTCTTTATCTGATTAACTAGTATTTGTTGTTCATGTATAGGTAATTTCCATCTGTATTAAATAATTTTTCGTATGTATTAAATAAATTATTATCTATATCTTCTTTTTCTAAGGTTAGTTTTATTTTAAGTAATTTTTGTTCTTGTTGTCTTTTTTCTATTTCAAGTTGTTTCTGTTATTAACTTCTTCATATATCCAATTTTTCCTTTCTCTAATTTTTTTTATATATTCTAACATTTATTTATTCTGAATTATATCCATCTGAATCTAAGTAATATTGATGTTCATAATATATGTGTAAGTTTTCTATACTGTTCAATAATTATTCCTCTTCATAATCTTGTAATTTTTCCCATATTATTTTCTTTATGTCTATAATTTCTATATCTCTAAGTATATATAAAACAAGTATTTTAATATCATCTATCATTTAAGTTCGATTAAATGTTTTTTCACAATATTTTCTAGTTGTTTGTTTTAGTCTGAGTAGTTTTTACATATTTTCATTAAGGAATTCTATATATTTTATATCTTTAGTTTCCATGTATTTGTCTAAATTTGTTTTTCTACTAATCGCATATTTGTCATATCTTTTTTCCAAAATTTTAGATATATGTGATTTATCATAGTTGATGTGTACGTAAGTATTTATAAGAGTAATTAGGTAAGTGTGGTATATAATTTATTCTAGCTATATAATCTTTACCGAATATGTTTTCTAATATGATTTTTCTTATATCTATTGTTCCTATATGCTTAATCACATACAAAATAAGTATTTTAAATTTATCTACCATTACATCAGATAAATAATTATTCATTTTCATAAAATTGCTCTTTCCAAATTATTCCCTTCAATCATGTACATAACAAAATATGGTCATCTTAGATTATTATATACTAGATTATTCTTAAATAACATGTTCTTCGGTCATTATTAGCATGGTAATCTGGATATTTTTCCCTTAAACAGTGCCTCTACTCTGGTTACTCCCCACCACGGCTTCTTGCCTTATTGGTTTCACCTTTAGGATGGCATAGTTCTTAGGGATTCTTCTCCTTTTCCACTTTGCTAATAAACTTCTTAACATATTATTCTTCGAATAATTTTACTATAAAGTAACTAACATGAATTTATTTTATCATACCATGATTGTTGGGAATTATGAATTTAGCTATTCATAATCATAAATAAATATACCTGTTCGGGTAGGTTTGATATTTCTTAGATTTTTTCCTCCATAGATTTTTCCATTGAAATATACCCGTTTTTTAATAAAGCAAAATATTTGTGGACAAGAGAGAGTTTTTGCCTCAACGCATGAAGGCTTGCTTTCTCTGCTGCCTTTTATGCCTCTATTTAAAATGAGAGATTGAATAATTTACATGGTTCTAATGTTACAAAAGAAAAAAGGCTATCCTAATATGTCTTTACACATTTCCTCTATACATTTGTCCTAAAAAAAGCCAATAATGGTGAAAGCTAATAAATGAAACAAGAAAAAGTCAAAAAGGCTATAGTAAAGATATTTACATGATTCACATATTTCATACTTCAAAGTTAGCCTTTTCTTTTCTCCATATGTTGCTTTCTTCCTTTAATGCTTTGTCTTTTTCTATTTTTGCTCCGTCTTCTTTTTATCTTTTTGTCGTATCTATTGATTTTTTTTTATCTTCTTTCCAGCTGGCATGCTTATCTTCTTGATTCTTTTATTCTACGCGGACTTCTGGGATAATATTCTCTTCTCCATTATATCTCAAACATTGATGGTCTAAATATTTGTGTCCAATTATCTTGCAATATCTTGTCAATAATTCGTCTGAAATAAATCCTCTCTTAATTGCTCTTGCAGTAGATTGTTTTTCTAGGTTAAGTAATGTCATTATCCATTGTCTAACATCTTCCATATCTGTTTGTCGTAGTTCTTTTGAATTTGAATAAATCATCTGATGGTCTCTTGAATAATAGCTCAATATTGGGTTTCCATTGGTATAATTATTTGCTAATTCTTGAATAATTGTAGCTAGTCCAATGAGTCGTTTATTTGTGTAGAAATCAGGTATCTCAATTCTGGGTATCTTTGGCTGCTACACAGTATCTTCTGGTATAATCATATCTCTAGTTAATCCTATTTTTACAACTTGTATAACTGGTTTTATTTCATCGTATAATATCTCTGCTGGTGCAGTATAACACTTTATATAAAATAGATTTCCTTTGATTATTCTTTTATAGGTGGTGAATATTTTATGTAATTCTTCCATAGCTATTAGTTCTTCTCCGTCTTGGGTATATATGGTATTTAATAATGCATAGTCAAAACAAGTTTTTATTAAGCTTAGGTTGATTTTGGGTAGTGTAATTAGCTTGTTGTAACCTTGTAATTTTTGGGTACTATAGTTTGTGTTTGGTTCTTTGATATCTGTAGCTCTAGGGTTAAGGTTTAGGAAAGTTTGTACTCTGTAGATATTTTCTATGTATTTTTGGGCTGTATAGTTGTAAACTTTTTTATCTTGGTTCAGACTATCTCGATATGTGGTAATTTGTGGGGGTATGAACAAGGGGTCTTTTTGTGTTTTTGGTATAAATGGTTTCTCAAATATCTTATTCATATTCATGTTCTAATATCTTTGTCTACTAACTCCTCTGCTTGTACCTACAATTGTAGATTGATAAACGTTATGGGTTTTATGGAGTGTCCCAACGTCTCCTTCTAGATCTGAAATTTTAATGTCTTCCGATCAACATAGCTCTGCACACTGCAGTTTAACTTCATTAGTCTTTAGCTTCTCTATTTCATTACCCATACTGTCTACTTTCATTGAAAGTGTAGTTAGGGTTTTGAGTATCTTTTCTAAAGCATTGTCTTCTATTATATCAATCTGTGTAGCTTTGTCTTGATATGTAATCTGCAATAACGTTTTTGTTAGTACTAATTACTCAATTGTAAATGTAAAATTTAATATATTCAAGACTAGTCTCCGAATTTTTTTTTGTAACTGAATTTTTTTATTGTCTTTGTTAGCCACCAACGTACCTGTGTATTATCTGTTCGTACAATAAACTTGTAATCTACAATATATGGCTCAAATGCTAATAAACATTTATATAATGAGCATAATTCTTTTCTATTTATTTCCCATTTTATTTCTGTTTCATTAAACGTACCTGAGTAGTATCTACAATGGTGTTCTAATTTTTCTTCTTCATATCTATATTTAAGTACTCCTCCATAACTATATTCACTAGCATATGCTTTTACTATATATATAAATTTTCTATTTTCATCTGGAAATTGTAATTTTGATAATTCTTTACAAAGTATTTTTATTTTCTGAACTTGTTTTTTATCTTCTTCGTTATAATTATATTCTACATCCTTTTTTAATTTTTTCTGTAAGGGCTTTAGATTTTCTGCTAATTTTGATATATATTCTCTTACTTAGTTTACTAATCCTAAAAATGATTGTAATTTCTTTTTTGTATCTAATTCTTCTTTTGAATTTATTATTTTTTGTACTATATGTTGTTGTATTTTTACTCCACTTTTATCTATTTGTATTCTTAAAAGTTCTATCTGATTTTTCATAATTTCAGCTTTCTTTTCACTTAAACTTATTCTCGATTTTTCTATTATATCCGTAAATTGTTCTAATAATTTTAAATGTTCTTCTTTGGTCTATACTATACAATTAGGTAGTTGTTTAAAATAACTATCCATAAAATGTTGATATCTACCTGGTGCATTTTTATATCCAAATGGTAGTACATTTCATTCATAAAATCCTTGTGGTACCGTAAATGCGGTTATTTCCTTAGATTCTTCTTCTAACTTTAAATGGTAAAATCCTAATTTACAATCAAATTTACTAAAATAATTATATCCTTGTATTTGTCTTATTTTTAATATCTTATTTGGTATTGGGTAATTATAAGTCATTGTTTTTGCATTTAAATTTCTATAATCAATAACTATCCTACTTTTTCCTCTTTTTTGTTCACTATGTTTATTTACTATAAATTCTGGGCTATTATGTTTACTATTACTTTTTTTTTATATATTGTTTTTCTAATAATTCTTCTATATGCATTTTAAATTCTTTTAAATCATCAAAATTATATGTTAATGGTGTCTGGGTTATTATGCTATTTTTATCTATTAATTCAATTTTTATAGTGGTTTTATGTTTTTCCCATCCTTTTAATGGATCTTCACTATATAATGGTTCTAATTTTTTCTTAATTATTCCTATCTTATTTATTGAAAATATAGTTATTTCCTTTTTATTTATCAAAAATACGACCAGCTCTATTGTATCTTCGGTATTTTTTATATTTTCTAATTTTTGTGTAACTTTTTCACTTCCTTTTATCCAATCAGTTTTCTTTCTTATTTTATTAATAACTCTTTTTGCTCTTACTTTCTGTTTACATGGTGTTGTAAACCACCAATCTGTTCTAGTTATTATATGTGGGTATAATTTATCTAAAAACGACATTCCTAAAAGTATATCTTTTGATGTTAGCTCATAATTATAGATTTCTTCTATTGTTAATATTTTATCCCATACTTGTGTTTTTACATTCTTAGCTTTATAAGTAATTAAGCTTCCTTCGTTATTAAATCCTTTAACAATTATTGGTGTTTTTAATTTATCCCATTTACTTTCTGGTAAATAATTATATCTACATAAATTAGCTTTTCCTCCTGTATCTATCATAGGCGTATAATATCTACTGTAATATCCTTCTATTACTATCTTCATTAATACATACATTTCCATTTCATTTTAAAGTTCTTCTTAAGAATAATTTCTCTGTGTTATATATTATGGTTAGTTGTGTATGTTCTATATTATATGGTTTTACTTGTTCTAGCCATTTTATTCCTAATATAATGTCTGTTTTTTGCATTTCTTCTTTTACTTCAAATTCGATTTTTTTTTCTAATTCCTATTATTATTTCTTTTTCTGCTATATTTTTAGTATTTATTAAACTTCTTGGTAGATCTGAGCATATATTATTGTCAGTTTTTATTTCCTCATTTTTTACTAGATATTTTGCTATATAATTTTCTTCTTGTCCTATATTTAAGAGTATTAAATATTCTTTTTCATTTACCTTTCATCTTATGTAATATTGGTTTAAATAATCCATTGAACTTGTTTCATAACTTGTTCTTTTTGTTTTTCATAAGCTATTCTTTTTGTTGTACTTATTCTATCATTTATTATTTCTAGATCTTCTTTTATGTCTATATTTCTGTAACTATAATCATTATTATCAATTGTTTTTACGAATTGTTCAAAAGGACTTTCTATTTGTATTTTATTAATTTTATTTTTTCCCGTTATTTTATGTTGTGTTGTTAATACATATAGATTTTTACATCTTGCTGTAATTATTTTACTTCCTGGGGTTAGTTCTATTCCTGATATTTTCCAATATAATACTAATGATTTATCTATATTTTTATCTGTTATTGCCACTAAATAATTTACACTTATTATAAATTTAAATTTTTGATATATTAAATTTCCTTTAATCGCTGTTATTATGTTTTTTTCTATAGGTCATATAATCCTATCATCTACTAAATATAATTCTATTGGTGTATCTATTCCTTCTCTAAAACATGCTTTTATTAATATTTCTGTACCTCCAAGGTGTACGTATTTTATTGGGTCTCCTCTACTTTTTATATCGTTTATTTCTTTATTAATTAACCTTTTGGTTACTAGTGGTATACTAGTTTTTCCTTTTGCATATCTGCAGTCTATTACATGTTCCTTTTGGCTTACTACGTAATATTCTTCCTTTTTTCCTAGTAAATATATTTTTTATTGTTGGTATTTTAAATATTTTTTATACACTTAAGTCTAACTCTTTTCCTTTTATTTCATCAAATACATTGTTATCAAATATTATTTTTTGATCTGTTCCTTCGTCATTTAAATATTCTTCTTTTGCTATTATTTTTATATATCTTCTTCAGTCATTTGGTTTATTTGTATATCTTCTTCAGTCATTTAATTCGTCTAATTCACTATCTATTTCATCATCTTCTATTTCATTATCTGTTTCATTCTCTGAAATTTCATATATACTGTCTTAACTTTCTAATTCGTAATCTATATAATCTATCTGCATATATTCTGCATTTTCTATTTTTATTTCTGATATTTGTTTATTTTTTGGGTTTTTAGGTAATTTACAATCTCTAGCTAAATGTCCTAATTTTCCGCAATTACAACAAGTACATTCCTTTATAGATTTCTTTTTCCTATATGGTCTTTTATGTTTATAATTTTTTACATAATATCCTTTTCTTGGTTTCTTATACTTATATTTTGATTTTTTGTATTTCTAATATTTCTTATGCCTTTTTCTTTTCTTATAATATCTTTCTTCGCATCCAAATTGAGGTGCTATTTTATCTTTGCAACATGCTAAATTTCTTATTAATATTTTTTCTATTTTTATTTCTTCTCTATATTTTTCACATAGATTTCTATACCCTTGTTGTAAAAATTTTATTCTTGCTCCTAGAGTATCTACTATTTTTGTTTCATCCCAACTTTTTATTATTTTTGAACTAAATGGTTCAGGTAATTTACTAAAATATAATTTTCTTATTTTTTTACTTTCTTCTATATTATATGCTCCTTTATAATAATATTCTTTAAATGCGCAAGTATATTCATCTATGTAGCACATATTACATATTGCTAATTTTAACATTAAATTCCTATTTGTATCTTTCTCTTCATTTTGTTCTTCTCCTGTTGTTGTTATGCTACTAAATTCGTCTTTTATAGCTGTTTCATATTTTTTTAATAATTCTATAGGTGTTAGTTAGTTGTGGTTGTGGATGATGTTCCTTCTGTGGGTTTGTCAGTTCTTAATACTCTTTTACTATTTTCAGTTAGATTTAAAAACTATAATTTCACTGTTCCTATTAGTGTTCTTCTATATATTCTGGTGCATCTATTACATTTATATTATTATCTAATAATTATTTTGTCATATATCCTATCCATAATTGTATTGTTTTTTCTGTATCTATTACACAATCTAAGTTTAAAAAGTTATAATTTTTATTAACTATTTGTTTTGGTGTCCATTTGTCATATTCATTCTTTAGATTATATCTTTTAAACCTATTCTTATAATATGCACATTTTCTTATTTCTGATGTTCTAGGTATTATATTTTCATCTTCTTTTTTATCAGGAGTGTTTATTTCCGTGTTTATATTTTCTAAGTTTTCTTCATTAATTACTTCTTGTTTTTCATTGATTCCTAAATTTTTTGTATTTTTAAAGATTTCTGTATATGTTTCACTATCTTCCAAATAATAATTATCTGTTTCTTCAACATCTATTGTATTAATTTCTAATTCCTTGGTTTCTATTTCTAATTTTTCTTTAAATTGATTTATCTCATTTAATAATTTTTGTTCTTTATCTTTTTCTTCTTTTTCTTTCTGTCTTTTTTTAGACAGATCTTTTAACATTTGTAGTTCTTTTTCTAATTCAGCAATCCTACTATTTTTAGTTTCTTCTATTTTTCATATTTCTTCTGTAGTTTGTTGTTTTATTTTTTCTATTTCCTTTTTTCTATCTATTTCTTCGTTTTCTTTTTCTATTCTTACCATAGCTGTCAATTTATCTTCTAATTTTAATTCTTCTTTTTCTAGCATTAAATATAAATGTTCACCTATTTTCTTATATCGTCTTCTTAGATTAGAAAATACTATTTTTATTTTTAATCCTTCGTGATTTTCATATATTTTTCATCTATTATAAATTCTTCTTTGTTCATTTTATTGTAAATAGTTCATGTTGATATATATATATTCTAAACTATCCATTTGTGATTCTAAATTTGATATTTCATCTTTTTGTGCATTTATTGAGTTTTTACTAACTCCGGCAAATATATTATAATGTAGTCTTTCAATTCTTATTTTTAATTCTTTACGTTTTTTAGAAATAATTTGTTTTAGTTCTTTCTATTTTTGTACTTTATTCATTTAAACCATATTTATAATATTTTGGTGGGTATCTAAATCCGATTTTATTATAATTAGGTGGTATGTGTCTCATTCTTCTAGATTTTAAATAGATTATTAATTATGCTTCAATACTAGATATTAAGGTAATTAGGTAGGCTAATCTTTGTGGGTTTTCTTTTATTTTATTTAGACTTATATATTCTGAATAATTAAAAATTAAAGAATCTTTAATTTTTCTAAAAGCTTCTCTGTTTTTAAATGGTCTTCTCATAATTAATCAATATAAATTAATCTCAAATAAATCCAATCTAAATTCAAACATATATGCTACTTCTGTATTTTTTTTAAATAACTGGGCTCTGATACCAATTGTAGGGGGTGCGAATTAGGCATGGTAACTTTACTAGATGATACAGATTAGGCATGGTAACTTTACTAGATGATAAATATTTATTAAGTATGCACAAAAATTATTGAATGAGACTTAACGCAGACATGACATAGTACATGGGTTTCAGGGACATGAACAGAACAACTTAAGATATGAATTCATGGAAATCATAGGATTGAACCATAAGGGTATCTTGGTTATCTGAATTGGGTTCATAGGGCATGAATGACATGTTGAAGACTTGGACATATTCCTATTCGAAATGAAGTTATATGACATGAAATAGCGGTGCATTAGACATAAGAATAGGAGTACTTTCACCTCTAATACTGGTAGCCTTAGGTCTTAGAAACACCTTTCGTAGCTACCCCTTTTTCCTCTAAATACCACACTTCATTAAAATCTGGCTCTAATTGCACATTCCTACCAAATTCAAGCCTAACTCAGAGATACAAGATGCCACGCCTAAAACAATCGTGCCAGTCTCAATTTTAGGATCCTATAATCTATTTCTGTTTAGGAACCTTCATCTTGATTGTTTACTTGCTCTTAGGTTTGTTCTTAAACCCAGCAAGGTCTCTCTTGCATCTACAGTTATCTCTAAGAATACTACTTTTTCTCATTGCAACAAGTACCATCCCCGTGCTCTAATTAAGAACTCACAACTTTCATCATGAATATAGGTATCAACATGATATCCAAGTCTACCACTATAACCACTTCATGGTATCTTTAAAGTTCACTATATAAAAGGAAAAATCTTCCCCATTTTCCTTAGAAACTCCTAACCCACAATTTCATGAGCTCCTATCGGGAGGCACACCATATGACCTCATCTTACTATCACAAATAGCTAATCGTCATCTCACACTTCATCCATACATATGATCTTAGATGGAACCAGTACACTACAATCATCATAACAAGGGCCATATATTCACCTCCTTCGGAACAATTACTCAGCTGAGATCACACAACTTTGATATCATAAGGAATATCACTAAAGGACTAGAGTATGAGCATAAACAATAAAAGGGATACTATTTAATCACTACTAATACTCATTGTGACCTTGCCACTCCAGATGAGGCTCAGGAATAAAAAGGCATGAATACTTCATGTACCAAATAACATAAGGTGTGAATAGAGAGTCATTCTGGGCATAGGGATAGCAGAGCACAAGCTAAGAACATATCTTAAAGTATGGTTTCCTTAGGAATGAACCTAATATAAAGCATGTGTTTTTTGCTCAGGAACAACGTTGTGTAGAACCTGGACTTCTAGAACCTTAGAGTAATATTTGGATCGTGGTGTGAAGTTATTGTTTCCTATTGAAGGGTTAGAACATGGACATGATGTTGCATATAAAATTTGGATCTTAGACATAGGCACGACATGAATGCATAACTCATGGGTAGAGTGTCATCTTGGCTGAAGTCATGAAATACACTAGAATAAGATTGAATCGTAGTGAAACACGTCATCTCTCTTTTCTGAAAAACCTTACTATATGCATCTCAAGACCCATTTTTTAACTTTACCCTATCATCTCCCCCTTAGGTCAAAGTCAATATTTAAAGTATGCAGACCTATTCTCAAATCTAAGCTATCATCACCTTAATCCCCTGAATACTATATCTTTAGGTACGCAACCTTACTAGGACTTCATCCTGAGATACTTCTCTTAACATTCTCTAAACTTTGCAAATATCATTTTATTATGCATGCTCTCATTGGTATACATAACCACTTCCTCTATACCTGAACTTCCATTCTTAATCTACTAACAGCACACCTCTAAATTCTTATCCACCCACTCCAAAGGAAATTAAAATTGAATGAAGAGGCTCAACATCTTCTATTTATAATACGCTCAATTCAGCTCTCAAGAACACCACATACTACATAACTAGGCTTCTCCACACTTAGAAACTCAAGGGTACTAACTAGGATCACATAGTAATAAATAACTTAGAATCTTATATCATAACATACTACCTTGGTTGCATGTCTATTTTCATATAACTTAAGGCCCTCTTTATCTAAGGACTTAGCCACAATTCACTGTTTCAATTCTATTCCACATGTGTATTATTTTTACAGATTCACACTATTCCGAAATTATCAAACTTAAGCTCTTCCAAACAAAAAATGAAGCCTACTAGATCTATTTTCCAAAACTAGTGCTATCACCCTTATACCGCCATTCATTCATCATTGTGGGTGTCTAAAGCTCAAGATTAGTGTCTACTAAACATAGATGGCAACACTATCTGATAATACTAATTCAAATTCTATCTTATATAATAAATCAAGAACCACTAGTCTATTCAGGTTTCATGAGAACATAGCCAATCTAAATCACATCACTTATCCAATAGCCTAAAAGCACATTCTCCTTCGGAACATTACTATCATCCGTTACTAACATAAACTTATGCAATACTAAACTTCTTTCTTAAACCGACTATACTCCAAGTCGTCTTAACCAACCATTCTTCCCCTATTAAATATCAAAAAGTTTTGTAAGTCTTGACACACCCTAACCAAGACCAAAGGACATTCCATTCCTTTTCTCGCTTAATGAATACAACTCTTGCTAAATACTCCAATCAATCACTTTCCCCACTTTTTGTCTTCTACTCTAATGACTTCATATTTCTGACCTTGAGATTATACTACTACTTATGACTTACAAAAAAAATCCCAAATAGCATTATCTCTCGGGTGGCAACACTATCCAGGAGTCTAGACACACTCTTTCCCCCGTTAAGGGTGTCATCTGGAATAAGTTTCTGCAGAAGGCCAGGGAGAACAATCTTACTATAGCTCAAAAGCACGATTTATATGAACTAGAATATCAGTTTTTTTTCAAACAAATTATAGACTCGAATAGACTAATGGGCTACTAAAAAGCCCGAGTGTAGTCAGTTAGATTTATTTTGACTCTATTGGAGAGCACCTCATCGATAAGAATATAAGTTTCACAACTCCTACCACCTTAAATATGAGGAGTAGATAAAGAAATTTGAGAAATGCACGAATCCGAGTAAGTTTCTTTTTCTTTGGCACTGCTATATTGCACAATCTAGAGTATGAAAGAACAAAAACATCCCCTAAATGTCCCGTAGTCTCCTTATTATAAGTGTGGCGCGCTTCACACCCATAAAAAGAACTCTACTAGACACGACTTCCCAGGCACCCTAGGATACTTGAACTCTGTGCTCTGATACGAAGTTTGTCATCCGATGTTAGGCCCTTTTCGCGACACATGATAAAAAGAGTCATCCGACTTGCGGAATAATCTCTATCCTATGTCGATAAACATAGTTTCAGGCATTTGTTGTTTAAAACTATGCCTTCATGATTAGTTAACTAACTCCCTTAAGATCATGACATTATCTTACATATTTACGTTCAAAATTTTAACCTCATTAGGCTCATGTTAATAGTTTAGCCGTTTTAGGATCATGTTCATAGGTTAGCCGTTTTAGGATCATGTTCATACTTTATCCATTTTAGGCTCATCTACATAATTTAGCCACTTAGGCTTATGTTGGGAATTCAACCCCTTTGGGTTCATAAGATTTTGATTTAGTACCATTTCGTAGCATTTCCAAGCATTATAGAATAAATTGGAACTTTACAGCTAGAAGTCATAATTCTTATTCAACTGTGGACTTAACTTCAATTGACTTGTTACATTGAAATAATTAAATTAAGGATTCACCCCTTTACTATAAGAAAATAAGAAAAAAACTAAAGCCTCGGAGACCATATCTAAGCTATCAAAAACAGTCCTTCAAGTTCTTGATCATGGATTTTACAGAACATAATGAATTAAGGTATAATTATGAGCGTTCCAATTAAGATTCATAACTTTGAGTTTTTATTGGCAAACATGGTCTGTCAAACAGCTTAATGATCTTTATAGGATGTTGTAATTTACCTACTGGAACATAACAAGAACATGATCTTCTAGAAAATCTTTGATTAGGGGAACACAATGAAAGGGTAGTAAAAGATGGGAGAATTAGGTAACAAGGAAAACATGTAAATAAGTGGATGTAAGTCACAGGAGAAGGTTGGTCAATAAGTCTATGTTAGTAAGGCAACTGAAATAAGCTTAAGGAAATGGTCTCTTCTATCTGCAAGTGTTTATGCAATCTTCACGTATTTCGGTAAGTTTTTGTCGTTATAAGTTCCATTAATTTTTCTTATCGATTATTAGAAATAGAACCAACTGAAACTACCTTCAATTAGCAATTACACATACTTGTTAAACTTAAGGAGATTTAGAGTGTCTACATATAATCTGGTACAGATATCAGCTTAAGAGACTAAATGGAACTATTCTTCTGTCGGAATAGGATTTCACAAAAAAAAGAATAGTATTCATGATCTAAGGTGATTTTCAGATTTCCTGAAAACTTATTAATAGAAATTTATTAAAGAACTTGGACATGTTAAGAGTAATTTGAACTGAGAGAAACAATAAAACTTGCAGATGTAAAGAAAGAGTTCTACATACCTCTAAATGTTTAAAGATCTTGAGACTGGAAGAAGGGATTTCGACTTGCTTTCAAGAATCAATTCCCCTAGATTTTTGAGCGCTGAGTTTTAGAGGAGAACTGGAATTGCTGGATGATCTATAGTTGTTGAATTGCTTAAGAAAGTGGCGTTTTTAAATGTGTGTAACTGAAGAAGACAGGGAGATTGTAACTGATGGAGTTTTTAATGTGTGTAATGAAGGAGATTGTAACTCATGGTGTTTTTAATGTGTGTAATGAGGGAGATTGTAACTGATGGAGTATTTTATGTATGTAACTGAGTGTGAGATGTTACACCAAATGTATTGAAAAAGTGAACCTTTTAGTCTAAGTATATAACTCAAAATCCTTAGTCTTTAGAAAAAATTACCATTTTCCTCCCACCCTCACGGTGTGTGCCTGTAGCAATGAAGTAAACATTCATTCATCATAACATAGTTGTCTTCATACATTGATTATTGTTACTAGTGTTTAGCCTTTTTTCTCATCACAAAAGATTTGGTTTGGGTCGAAAGGTTTCACTCCATTCCTTTAAATGTTTTCATATAACTTTCAATAGTTGCTGATTAACTTAACAAGGTTTTTTGCTTGCTCTGTCGCTTTCAAGGTTCAGGACTAAATCGATCACTTTTTTCATACATTGAGGACTATTTAGGTTACATGGTATATATGGACTAAAAGTTTCACTTATTTGTCATTAAGGACAATTTCAATAAGGATTAAAATAATCATTTTTCGGCTCATTAAGGACTATTTTGCTTATACATGATATATACAATTGACTAAAAGCCCAATACCAATACATCAAGGACCAATTTGATCATTTTAGAGTCCCTGGACTCTTGAGAAACCTGATTGTTAACTAGAATGTTAGGATCAAGAATCTCGGACAGTGCGGAATTAAACAAAGTAATCAATTAAAGACAGTAACAAAGAAAAAATAATGTTAAGCTGAGAAAGTAAAGGAGTCAAAAATTTAATGTGATTCGGTCAACTTGACCTACGTCCACAACCAAAAGGAGGAGCAACTTTGCTAAACACCAACGGAATAAAAGAGAGTACGAAAGCACAAAAGATAGTACCAAATTAAAGTAATTAAATACTCTAATATCCCAAATACAAAAGAGAATAACCTCACAAATATCACTCCAAAGAAGAGATTTACTCAAAGTATTTCCCAACACTCTCTCACAAATACCCTCAACAAAGAAGAAAACGAACACAACTAAATCTTCTCAAATTGGTTGGTGTGCCTTCTCAATTGGTGTGTCTCAAAGTGCAAGAAATCTCCTCTATTCATAGTTGTAATGCCCCGCAATTCGGGCTACAATATAGACCATAGTTTCGATGTGTTGCTAATCCTGAAGCCGTAAAATCCTATGCCAATACGGCATGTTAATTATTGTGTAGCATTTTAATCCACTCAAGCTTGAATTTATACCATAGAGGTCCTTCAACTCAATGACGAGTTGAAACTATTTCGATCAACTAAGTTTTAGTGGACGTTGTAAAGTGTGCCAGCTTCCATCAACCATAACTCTCTGTATATGTCGACTTAGGAAGCCTACTATGTGTCAAATGATAGGTATTCGAGTTAGCTTTCCAACAATACAAATTTGGCTAAAATCCGACACCCGAGCAAGAAGTTATGGCCCTTCAAAGTGATAAGCGTCGCCAAACCAATCGCCCATGGCCACTCGAAAGCATAGGCAATAGCCTAGGCGGCACCTATGTAAACATAGGCGATAGCCTAGGCGACACCTATGTAAACATAGGCAACGGGATGGGCGGCGCCTATGTAAGGAATTCTGGTGATTTAAACACTCCGTGTTGAGGACAGAGTGGTCCTTTTCCACACTTACTTAGCCCTAATGCACGATATTTAGTTCCAAGGATCCCAAAATACATATTCTTTCATCAAAAGAGCTCAAGATTCTCCTTAGGGTTTCAAAATAAAAAAAAAACCCAAATAGTTCAAGATTTGACCGTAGGTTTTCAAAGATAATTACATATTTGGAATCACCAATCCGCAAGCTTCAAGAAACATCTATTATCCTTGGAAATAGAGGTACGTGGGGTTATCCAAAAATCTCATGGGTGTAGTTTTTATGAACATGCATGCTTTTAAATGTGGGTTTTCAATCAAATGCTAATATCTTGCTTTCAACATGATTTCTAAGTCATTTTCTTTATGTCATGGGAATTGTTTGCCTATATACTTCAATGGTTGAAACCATGCATATGTGATTTGAGATTTTCCATGGAAGTTTGATAAATATGAATGATAAATTGTTTTCAAATTCCCATGATAATGTTTCGATACTCCATATAATATTGTGATCAACAAAAGAGAGCATGAATTTGAAATAAATATTGTTCACCACTTATAAATGATGAAGCACCTTGGTTTTTACATGATTATGCATATGTGGATGTGATATTGATGACTTGCAAGTCGGGTATGACGATACCCTACAGAATACAACGTCTGATTGAATAAGATGAAATTTGAATGCATTGATGTTACATGAGAAAGGTGGATGTCCAAAGAAGGCGTTTGAGACACAAGGGCTCATCACTGGAAAAACGTGTTTGCCGACACGAAATATTGGTACCAGGCTAAGTGATCTTGTGTCCTTTACTTCATGTCATTCCCAAATTGGGATCATATGTAGAAAACAAATCCTTTTTAGGGCACATATGAAATGAATAAGCCCAATCTAAAATCCACTCATTGTTAGAACAAGAAATATTTTTGGTTACAAAAAATATTGCTCCTTCAATGTCATCAGCAGCAACACTTGCTTCAGTGGTGTCAGAATCCTTGTGCTTATTTTTCTTTACTTTTCTCTTGTTTTGTAACTTAGGACAATCAAACCTAACATGACCTTTTTTTTACAACAATAATAACTCATTGAATTAATAAATCTGTACTTTGCACTAGATCTACTCCTGACAAATAAACCGGACGCCCAATTTCCACTACCTTCCTCGGTAATATCTCTATCTATATGATCTTTAGATTTCAGCATAGATTTGATTTTTCAATAAGAGATAGCTTATTTCCCATAAAGTATAGTATCTCTAAAATTCTTAAAGGAATGGCGTAGGGAACATATTAGCAAGACAACTTGATCTTCTTCCTCAATCTTGACATCTATATTACTTAAATCCATAAGAATTGAATCAAAGGCATCAAGATGTGAGAGTATGGAAGTATTTTCATCCGTACAAAATGTATAATGCTTTTGCTTCATGTAGAGTCTATTCTTTATTGTGCTTTTCATATACGGGCTTTTGAAATTTTCCCACATACCTTTGGTCGTGGTTTTCAAAGCTACCCAGCCAGGGCAGAATGAAATAAAGTAATCACTTAAAGACAATAACAAAGACATTAATAACGTTAAGATGAGAAAATAAAGAAGAAACAAATTTAATGTCGTTCGGTCAACTTGACCTACATCCACAACCAAAAGGAGGAACAACTTTACTAAACAACAACAGAACAAAAGAGAGTACAAAATTAGAGTAATTAAATACTCTAATATCCCAAATACCCAAGAGAGTAACCTTACAAATATCACTACAAAGAAGAGTTCCACTCAAAGTATTTCGCAACACATTTCTCTCACAAATACTCTGAACAAAGAAGATGATACGGGTGAACCAATCTTCCCAACAAGTTCACGACTATTCACACGTAGCCAAGCTCGGGAGTTACAAAAAACTCCAAGCTATGCTCACAGAAATGGCCACGTGTGAGTTGGTACTTGAGCCTTCCAATGAATTAAATGTTTTTAAGTATGAGAGGAGCCTTGAAGTATAATAAACTTACACTCCAAGGCCACGCCTTGGCAAGGGAGGATGGTCATTTGTTATCTCCCTTTGTGGACTAATATAAATAGATAGTGTTAGGGTTATTTTTGGGAGTTAGTTCATTCCCATTATTCAACAAACGAAAGACTTGTAATATTGGTGACTTCTCTTTCTCATTTTGGAGAGGCCAAAATCAAAAGGTCACTAGTAGAGGGATACTAGTGTTGGATCTGGGCTAGAAACTAGGGTCTTGAGATTCTTGAGTTCCTCTTGGTGCAAGTAAGAATTTGGTGTTGATATTCATTAGTCTTAGGGTCCTTTCTCATTGTTAGGTTTCTTAGATTATTGAATATTGTATGTCAAGTTTCTATACCTTTTGTAATCTTGATAACATTGTGTTGTTGAATCTAAAAGTCTAGTGAAGCCGTGTGGGGCTCTTTCGATTCTCTAGCTAAATTGTCAGTTGTTGTTCTTGATGTAAACTCATTTTTCTAGTCAAAACAAGTGGTGAATCCTAGTGAAGCTGTGTGTGGCCTCTTT
Source organism: Capsicum annuum (assembly GCF_002878395.1). NCBI lineage: Eukaryota > Viridiplantae > Streptophyta > Magnoliopsida > Solanales > Solanaceae > Capsicum > Capsicum annuum. The sequence continues at coordinate 427,149 of NW_025849093.1, forward strand.
CGATTAACTAGCACTTTGTTGTTCTTATTGTTGCTTCTTGTGTTGGCTTGAATCTTTTGATACACACTTAGTTTTACATCATTTTGTATCAAAGCTTGTAGTTGATTTTGTTCCAACAAAATCAATATTGGGTTTGGTAGTTGAAAAATACCAAAAAAAAAAAAGGTTGCTGAAATCTGAAAATTCCAGGAAAAAAAAATGAGAAATCTGTCCATCTTGTTCTTGGCCGAGAAAATTGTGTTGTGTTGTTGTCTTGGCTGAGATTGGTGTTTGTGTGTTTATATCTTGATGTTATTTTTTTTGTGTAGTTTTTTTATTGTGTTGATTTCTTTCTCATCAACACAAACTGTGTCTAAAGCTAAGTTAAGCTTATCATATTGACATTGCTATTGTGGACTTGAAGTGGTAGTAAG
>NW_025849093.1:427661-479077 GCF_002878395.1 Capsicum annuum
TGTATGTCAAGTTTCTATACCTTTTGTAATCTTGATAACATTGTGTTGTTGAATCTAAAAGTCTAGTGAAGCCGTGTGGGGCTCTTTCGATTCTCTAGCTAAATTGTCAGTTGTTGTTCTTGATGTAAACTCATTTTTCTAGTCAAAACAAGTGGTGAATCCTAGTGAAGCTGTGTGTGGCCTCTTTCGATTAACTAGCACTTTGTTGTTCTTATTGTTGCTTCTTGTGTTGGCTTGAATCTTTTGATACACACTTAGTTTTACATCATTTTGTATCAAAGCTTGTAGTTGATTTTGTTCCAACAAAATCAATATTGGGTTTGGTAGTTGAAAAATACCAAAAAAAAAAAAGGTTGCTGAAATCTGAAAATTCCAGGAAAAAAAAATGAGAAATCTGTCCATCTTGTTCTTGGCCGAGAAAATTGTGTTGTGTTGTTGTCTTGGCTGAGATTGGTGTTTGTGTGTTTATATCTTGATGTTATTTTTTTTGTGTAGTTTTTTTATTGTGTTGATTTCTTTCTCATCAACACAAACGGTGTCTAAAGCTAAGTTGAGCTTATCATATTGACATTGCTATTGTGGACTTGAAGTGGTAGTAAGATGAACTTGAAGTAGGCTGAGTTTGTGTGTTGTTGCTTGACTTTAAAGTGGGCTATTGTTGGTAAATTATGGTTGTGTAATTGAATTATTGTTGTGGTGTTCATCTTTATCTTCTCATCATCTCATATCTTGACCACTATAAAGACTAAAATAGATCCAAAGGGGTTGTAAGACAAAGTTGTAAAGTTGTTTGTGAAAAGACTTGCCAACATCACTTCCTTGACTTAACGACCACTTTTCATTAAAACAAGGAGCCTTGCCTTATGGAACTAGTAAAGTCAAGCCTCATATTTTTGAGTTGGAAAAAGTTGAAAAGTTACAAGACTTTCTTTCGCTCCAAAAGAAAAGTCATCCATTACAAAATTGTGCAGATTAAGGCTTCAAGTTGTTGAACAAAATGTATGGACCCGTGACCAATTTCATGATACAACATCGCCTTAATCACCGTTCACGTCATTAATTAAGCTCAATTTTGATATTATAGTTTCTTATTATTGATTCTTAGTTTCTTCTAATTGACTCGAGAACTAATTATCAAGCTAGTACATTCCTACTAGGTTGTCAGTTAGTCCTTTGAAGCCTTGTATTCGTGTCATCGTTTGTTTAAGTGCTTTTGTCGTTTGAATAAGTTGTAACTCCTTGACTCTAGTATGACGAGAAATCTTTGAGTTTCAAAAAAGAATCTACTCCGAACAAGAGCATACTCAAACCTTAAGGATTCATGGGTTACTAGCCAATCTACAACACTTGTAGAGCTCGAGTGTGAGGGATCCGAGAGTGTGTGAGTGAGGAGAGGTTTTAAACTAACTTGCTTGTTGCTTGTGTAGGTAATACCTTGAAAATGGAGGGAACAATGTCTCAAACCGTGGATTCTAATGAAATGGAGAATATGAGGGTCACTCTTGAGGCTATGACCTGAGCTCTTGCAAGGTTTAGTATGGAAGTGGGAGCCATAAGGGGAGAAGTGACGACTATTAGTGGGAGGTTAGAACAAGTGGAGAGTCAAAGGAACTCTCGTCCTTCTACTCCTCGACATGTTTCGTCAAGTGGACATGATATAAATTCCTCCACCACCGTTACTCCCAAAAAATGGCCCCAATTGCCAAATCCTTCATTAGCTCCACCAAATGCCGCAAGCCAAACCACTCATAACCCCCAAAACCAAGACTCCAATAGACCAACCCATTCCCAATCTCTTCAAGTTCTGCAAGAGGGAATTGGACGTCATATGCCTCCAAAAAATCTGAACCCTCCCTTCCAAACTCCACTAAACCAAACACCACCACCTTCACAAAATCCAATCCCTCCAAATCAAGTTTCAAACGTCCAAAACCATCCCATCCACTTTGAGGAATGTGGTAAAGAGTATTATGAAGGGTGTGGAGCCTTTGATGATGCTTATATGAGGGGCAGAGATGAGAGGGGGATATATGGATCCAAGAAGATACTGAGGGTATGGAGAAAGGGGAAACCGACACCAAGAGAGAGACATAGGCATCAATACCATCAAAATGAGCCTACCTATCTTTAAGGGTGAAAGTGACCTCGAGGTGTATCTTGCTTGGGATTCGGCGTGTGATAAATTGTTTCAAGTGAATGATATATCGGAGTAGAAGAAGAGTTGTTATTGCATAGCTCACTTTGAAGGCTATGCTAACGCATGGTGGGAATATGTCAAACGGTTTGGTAATGAGTTGATTGATGGACAACCACCATCATGGTTTCCGTTGAGGTATCTAATGAGGCAATGGTATCTTCCCAAAAGTTATCATCATTAGTTGCTTGATAGGTTGTATAATTTGCGACAAGGGAATCGAAGTGTAATGGCATATTATGATGAGTTTCAACAACTCATGTTGAAGCTTGATCATCGTGGAGAACAAATTGGCCATGACATCATTCAGTTCAAGTGTGGGTTGAAAAAAAGAGATTTCCACTCATTTGACGTTTCACAATATTTATACTATTGAACGAATTTTCCAAGCGGCTCTTAAGATTGAAAGGGAGCTTAAAGAGAGGTCGTCATTTAAGAAAAAGGGACCATCAACCTCGGGTTGGTCGAGAAGAAAAGATATGGTTAAACCATCTTTGGGTTGGCCCAAAAAAAAAAGGACCAACCCGCCACTATAAGGATTCCCGAGCCTAAAACAATCCACAAATTTCCTCCCCGACAAGAAGCTCACAAGTATCCTAATCCTAAAGGGTTCCAATGTTTCAAGTGCCAAGGTTGGGGACATAAAGCCAATGAATATCCAAACCGACGCAATGTGATCCTAATGAAAGGGATATTGTATTACCTTGGTGAGGAAGTGGGTCTTCAAAAATAAGAGAATGAGGTCGAGCCTCAAGATGGAGAGGAACCCGAAAATGAGCCACTTAATAATGATGATGATGATTGTAAGGATGCTTATCCACAAAAAGGGGAGTGCATGGTTCCAAAATTTGTAGTGAGGCGTACCATGATTAGTAAGGTGATAGATGATCCTATCCAATGGGAGAATCTATTCCACACTAAATACCTTGTGAAGGGAAGTGTTTGCACTTTGGTGATGATAGTGGTAGTTGTGCAAATGTTGTTAGTGTTGCTATGGTGAACTTCTTGAAATTGCCAACTACACTTCATAATAGCCCTTAAAAGTTGAAATGGTTGAATGAATGTGGCGAATTAAAAGTCATGAGGCAATGTGTGATACGGTTTAAGGTAGGAAACTGCCACGACGAAGTACTTTGTGACGTAATACCAATGCAAACATGTCACTTCTCTTTAGGTAGACCTTGGAAATATAATGGGAGGTATAATCGATATACACTTGATAAGGATGGCCGAAAGGTCACACTTCATCCACTTTTACTAATACCAAATCAGCCAAGAACACACAAAACACACACTCAAAACAGTCCACAAGTTCAAGAGAACCGAGGACCCTTTGAGTGACCCCTCTCGGATTCAAGATCAATAACAAGAACTCAATGCCATGTTGTGTTTAACATCAATTTCCAGCCAACAACCATACTAAATTAACAACACAAGACAAGAACAACAATGTAGCAACAAGAAAAAAGCTATGGGTTCATTAACAACAACAAGAAACCAATGGATTCAACAAGATACAAGATAAATAGTTAGGCCAAATGAAGGGAAAATCTTAAGAACCCAATAATTTTTACAATCTTAGACCCGTACACTATCCACAACAAAGACCTAACTCTACATTGACACAAGAGGGCCTTTACCTCCTCCAAACACCAACGTTTCAAGCCAATATGCAAACACAAGTGAATCCATACTTTTATCTACCATAGTTTCGGTTGGAACTCACTCTCACAAGACTAGAGAGAGAAATTTAAGTGTTACAAGTTTCAAGTATTAAAAATAATCAACTAAGGTCCAAAAACCCTAAGTTGTTCCTTATATAGTGTATTACAAATAGGAGTCAAAATGTCCAAAATGTCCCTCAAGTGAGTGACACCTCTCTAGTGCAATGTAGTGGCTAATTTTGGTGTGTTAGGGCCCTTAATTACACTTCTCTTGCTCACACACTTGGCCAAATTTAATACAGACCCATATAAGTTCATTTACGTGATTGCACTTGTATCATCCTTTCCATCTTGAGAGGAATTTGTCCACAAATTTTAGTAATCATCACTCGCAAGCTCTCCCCTTTAAATCATATTTTCGAGGCTCCTCCCAAGGTTAGGATGTTCAACCAAGGGTTACATGAGATCATAAAGCATGTTCCTTGGAATTACATGTTCTACAACCTGCACATAAGAAAAATGGATACCAGGCAAAGTGCTAGCATCTTGGTTAGTAAGCAATAAAGAGCCTTTGTGGGAAAATCCCACAACCTTGACTCTTGGCTCCTCCTCACTCTCGTTTTCCTCCTCTAAACAATCACTAAGAATGACTCTCCTTTCCATAAACAAAGGTACTACACACTCTCCAACAATCGGCCAAATATCTTCCCCGCCTTCACCTATTTCCACCTCGGCTTCTTGCTCTCCATCTTGAGGGTTTTTATCAACCTTATTCAATTCAAGTCCTACCTCCTCACCAAGGTAATATAATTTTCCCTCCCTAAGGATTACATTTCTCTAGTTTGGTCAATTACTAGCCTTGTGGCCCCACCCTTGACATTTAAAACATTGAAATCCCTTAGGACAAGAAGTAGAATTTGGTTTACCTTCGTTTCTTGGAAGGTACCTTTGGGAGGTATTGTTCTCGGCTTGGACAGACTTGGAATCATGTTTTTCAGCAATGAATAAGTGCTCCTTGTCCTTGTGCCAATCCAAGGGGGATTTTCCCCAGTACTTGTACCCCAATGTCTCCTTTAGTTCTCTTTCAACTTCCAAAGTGGCTTGAAAGATGCCATCAATGGTATTGAATTTGTGAATTGTCAATCATGAGGAGATATCCCTATTTAATCCAACATTTAATCTAACAATGTCATGGCTTACTTTCTCCCCTCGGTGATCAAGTTTCAAAATAATTTGTTGGAACTCATCGTAATAAGCCATGACGCTCTTGTTTCCTTGCCTCAAGTTATACAACTTGGTGAGGATCTCTTGTTGGTAAATTTTGGGCAAGTACCTTTGTCTCATGAGGTACCTTAACCGAAAACAAGGAGGGGGATGCCCCTCTACCAAAACATTTCCAAAATGTTTAACATATTCCCACCAAGTAGTAGCATAACGCTCAAAATGAGCAATCATGTAGCAACTCTTTTTTTTACTCGGTGAGATTATTGACTTGGAATACCCTCTCACAAGAGGATTCCCATGCACGAAACTCCTCGGGATCACTCTCACCCTTGAAGATTGGAAGCCCCATCTTGATGGTATTTAGTCCAACTTCTCGGTTTGGGTTGCCTTGTTGGTTCCAAGGACAAACTCTCTTTCTCGGCCGTAGGATCCTCTCGGTTTACCATGCCTTACCCTTATCTCTTCTACTCTAATGTAATCATAATATGGCCCATAACCATCAGGTTTTTCTCCCCTACCATAGCCCTAAACATGGATAGGTCTATTTAGGTTAAGTGGAGCTTGTAATGGTGGGATTGAATTTGGATAGTGAGGTCTTTGGTCAAGTGGAGTTTGGATGGGAGGCTTTGGGTTTGGTGGTAGTATTTGGGTTCCAATCCCTTATTGTTGGACTTGGTGGAGTGGAGGATGTATTGGTATATCTTGTGGCTTCGGGAGTAAAAATTGGTTTGATTTGTGGCAATTGGTGGATATAGCATTTGGTGCGAGGTCCCGGGAGTAATAATTGGGGACATATTTTGAGTGGTGGAAGGTTGACTCCTTTGGATTTTCACACGTTCTAATTTCTCAAGACCCACATTCAACCTAGACACATCTTGGGATAGAGTTTCAAGGGGAGCCAAAATGAGATTGATGGCATTATTGTCCATTGTGTGAGCATTTGAGGCCTCAGGTTCCATTGATTCCATACCAAAACAATCCCTTCAAGTTACGGTTCAATAAGTCACCAAATATGTCCACAATGTCACACACAACAATAAAATTCAAACCTACAAAACAATCACACGTTAGTTCAAACAATCCTCACTGTTCTCTCACACACTTTGTGGTCTCACACTTGCCGTAACAAATGTTTGCAAATCAGCTTGTAACTTGTGGTGAGTTGAAGAGTAAGTGTAGCCCTTAGTCGGAATGTATTTTTGTTTTGGTGACTCAAGGAAGTAATGTTCGAACTTGAACCAAAAGTACTAAGAATTAAAAATGAATAAAGCACTCAAGTAAACGATGACACGAAACAACGATTTCAAAGGACTAATTGACAAACTAGTAGGATTATTCTAGCTTGTTAATTAGTTCTCGAATCAATTAAAGGAAACTAAGAATCAATAATTAAGAAAATAACAATCCATGTTTGAGCTTAAATTAGTGGGTGAACAGTAATTGGGTGACGTGTCACCCTCCAATTGGCCGCAACTTTTACTAATCCAAATTAACAAGTTGATGACTTGGTCACTTTTCAATTTGGAATAGATGAACTTGGTTTTGGTGGAAAAGTGTAAGTCTTGTAACCTTTTTAAACTTCAAGACACAAAAGGTGTGATTTTGACTTGTACTATTCCACAAAACAAGACCCTTGATTTAAGGAAAAGTTATTGTCAAGTCAAGGTGATGTTGTCAAGTCCCCTCACCAACAAGTCTTGTAACTTTATCTTCACCTTTTCAAGATCTATTAGAAACCTTTCAAGTTGGTCAATACAAGAATGTGATGAAGAACAGCAAGAACACTTAACAACTTTCAAGAACAACAATAACAACACCTTCAACGCCCACTCCAACTTCCACAACAAATCCACAACTCACAGTTTTTACTTTAAATTCACATCAACAATGTCTTCTTTTAAGCTCAAACTTTTGATTTAGACATTTGTAGTGTTGGCGAGAAAGAACACAACACTTGAAACACTCTAAACAATTAAAAATACTACCAAATCTAGACACACAAACACAAATCTCAGCCAAGACAACAACAACATAATTTTCGTCCAAGAACACAACAATGGACAGATTGAAAATTTTCTTGAATTTTCAGATTTTAACAATTTGTTTTTCTAGCAAGCGCAAGAATGATTTTGTTGGAAAAAAATCAACCACAAGCTTTGATACAAAATGATACCATATCAGCTAAGAACACACAAAATACACACTCAAAATAGTCCACAAGTTCAAGAGAACTGAGGACCCTTTGAGTGACCCCTCTCGGATTCAAGATCAACAAAAAGAACTCAATGTAATGTTGTATTTAACACCAATTTGCAGCCAACATCCAGACTAAATTAACAACACAAGACAAGAACAACAATGTAACAACAAGAAGAAAGCTATGGGTTCATTAACAACAACAAGAAGCCAATGGATTCAATAAGATACAAGATAAATAGTTAGACCAAATGAAGGGACAATCAAAAGAACCAAAGAATTGTTACAATCTTAGACACTTAGCACTATCCGCAACAAAGACCTAACTCTACGTTGACACAAGAGGGCCTTTACCTTCTCTAAACACCAACGTTTCAAGACAATTTGCAAACACAAGTGAATCCACACTTTTATCTACCTTAGTTTCGGTTGGAACTCACTCTCACAAGACTACAGAGAGAACTTTAAGTGTTACAAGTTTCAAGTCTTAAAAATAATCAACTAAGTTCCAAAAACTTTAAGTTGTTCCTTGTATAGTGTATTACAAATAGGAGTCAAAATGTTCAAAATATCCCTCAAGTTAGTGGCACCCCTCTAGTGCAATGTAGTGGCTGATTTTGGTGTGTTAGGGCCCTTAATTACACTTCTCTTGCTCACACACTTGGCTGAATTTAATACACACCCATATAAGTCCATATACGCAATCTCACTTGTATCATTTTCCTTCACAAGTGAACGAGTTGCATCAAAGGATGAGAGAATTGAAAGAAAAGAGGAAAAAATCCAAAAATGAAGAAAAAGAGGGGGAACCTGTAGGTGGGGTAGTGAGTATATCCGAGGCTGCCTCAACATCAAAGGGAAAAGAAAAAATGGTGATGTTAGTTATAAAGTAGGAGCTCTTCGTGGATCATGATGAGGAGACACCCATGCATATTTGGGCACATTGTTTTAATACTAACCCCACTAATTCTTCTATTTCTCCTTTACTTTATTGTGTGTTGCAGGATTATGAAGATGTTTTTCCTAAAGAACTTCCACAAGGGATTCCCCCACTTTGAGGAGTTGAGCACCAAATAGATTTTGTACTGGGATCACAATTGCCCAACAAATGAGCTTATAGGAGCAACCCGATGGATACCAAGGAATTGCAACGCCAAGTTGAGGAACTCCTCAACAAAGGGTATATCAAGGAGAATATGAGCCCTTGCGCGGTCCCGGTTCTACTAGTTCCCAAAAAAAATGGGACTTGCCATATGTGCGTTGATTGTCGAGCCATCAACAAGATAACGGTAAAATAACGGCACCTTATTCCTAGGCTAGATGGTATGTTTGATGAATTGAGTTGTTCGTGTTTGTTTTCTAAAATTGATTTGAGGATTCGCTATCACCAAATCCGTATGCAACCGGGTGATAAATGGAAAACCGCCTTCAAGACCAAATTCAGTCTCTATGAATGGATGCTTATGCCATTCATCCTAACAAACGCTCTAGGAACTTTCATGAGGCTAATGAATCATGTGATGAAGCCTTTTATCAAAAAGTTTGTTTTTGTGTACATTGATGATGTGTTGGTGTATAGTAGATCCTTAGATGAGCATGTAAAACCATTACAATGTGTGTTTGATGTCCTCTGAAAGGAGAATTTATATGCTAATTTAGAAAAGTGTTCTTTTGGTGTCCAAGAAGTTTTATTTATCGGTTTTGTGGTGATCTCAAGAGGGTTTGAAGTGGATGAATCTAAGATTGACGCTATCGAAAATTGGCCAACTCCCAAAACCATAGGTGAAGTGAGAAGCTTCCACGAGATGGCTAGTTTTTATAGACATTTTTTTAAAGGATTTAGCACCATTGTCTCCCCCTTGAGTGAAGTAATTAAAAAGGATCGGCCTTTAATATGGGGAGATGAACAAGCTAAGGCCTTCAAGGACTTGAAAGCTATTCTCATCTCGGCCCCTTTGTTACAATTGCTGAATTTTGACAAAACTTTTGAGGTTGAATGTGATGCTATCAAAGTTGGTATAGGTGCGGTTTTAATGCAAGAATTGAAGCCTATTGCCTAATTTAGAGAAAATCTCAAAGGAGAAACTCTAAACTACTCTACGTACGATTTAGAGTTGTATGCTTTGATTAGAGACTTGGCCACTTGGCAACATTATTTATGGCCTAAAGAATTCGTGATCCGAATGGACCATGAGTTCTTAAAGCATCTTCAGCCACAAGATAAGCTTAACAAACGGCATGCCAAGTGGATTGACTTTCTTGAAACTTTCCCTTATGTTATTCATTACAAAAAAAGGTAAGGACAATGTGGTTTCCGATGCTTTGTCTAGACAACACGTTCTTGTGTCTAATGTCTTCAAAATTGATGGGTTTTCAGATCTTAAAGGAATTGTATCCCAAGGACCCTCACTTTGCTCCTATCTATAGGCAATGCGAAGAATGTGGTAGGGACAAGTGGGATTAGGATAGGGGTTCAAATCCTTATGCCAAGTTTGACAGTTACTTATTTAAAGGTAGGTGATTATGTGTACCCTCTAGCTCTTGGAGAGAGTTGTTCGTGAGAGAAGCACACAATGGCGGTCTAATGGGTCACTTTAGGGTCAAAAAGACCCTTGGAATATTGGAGGAGCAATTCTATTGGCCAAAAATGTACAAAGATGTGTCTAGGATTTGCGGCCAATGTGTAGATTGCAAAGGAGTCAAATCTCGACTCCAACCTCTTGGGTTGTACACCCTGCTACCCATCCTTTTACATCCTTGGATTGATATATCTATGGATTTTGTGTTAGGGTTTCCAAGGACTAGAAAAGGTTGGGATAGTATATTTGTTATGGTTGATCGGTTTTCTAAGATGGCACACTTTATTCCATGCTCTAAACGTGATGATGCACCTAGTGTGGCCTCTTTGTTTGTTGATAATATTTTCAAGTTGCATGGTATGATGAGGACCATTATGAGTGATAGGGAATCTAAGTTCCGAATTCACTTTTGGAAGTCTGTGTGGGGTAGGCTTGGTACAAAGTTGTTGTTCTCCACTTTTTGCCACCCACAAACCGATGGCCAAACAGAAGTAGTAAACAGGACTTTGGGTGTTATGCTACGTTCCATGATTAAGGGAAAATTGACTTCTTGGGAGGAACACCTAACATTAATTGAGTTTGCCTATAATCGTGTCATACACTCAAGTACGGGAATGACTCCCTTTGAGTGTGTATACGGCCTCTACCCCCTTATCCCTTTGGATTTAACTCCTTTGCCAAGTGATATTATGATTAGCCTAGACGGAATAAAGCTGGAAGATTTTATGAAAAAGTTTCATGAGAAAGTGTGGCTTCAACTTGAGAAAAAAAATCAAGAGATTGCAAAGCGGGCAAACAAAGGAAAAGAGAAACTCATTCTTGAACCGGGAGATTGGGTGTGGGTGCACCTTAGGAAGGATCGGTTTCCATCTCAAAGGAAGACCAAATTAATGCCAAGGGGTAATGGTCCATTCCAAGTAGATGAAAGAATGATGATAATGCCTACAAGATTAACCTTCCCCCGGAATACCAAGTGCACAACATTTCAACGTGTGTGATCTTTCTCTAGTGGATGCGGTTGAGGATGACCAAATGTCGAATTTGAGGTCAAATTCCTCTCAACATGGAGACGATGATACGGGTGTACGAAGCTGTCCAACAAGTTCACGACCATACACACGTAGCCAAGCTCGGGAGTTACAAAAACTCCAAGCTATGTTCATGCAAATGGCCTTGTGTGAGTTGGTACTTGAGCCTTCCAATGGATTAAATGTTTTTATGTGTGAAGAGGAGCCTTGAAGTGTAATAAACTTACACTCCAAGGCCACCTCTTGGCAAGGGTAGGATAGTCATTTGTTATCTCCCTTTGTGGAATAATCTAAATAGATAGTGTTAGGGTTATTTTCGGGAGTTAGCTCATTCCTATTATTCAAGAAACAAAAGACTTGTAATTTTGGTGACTTCTCTTTCTCATTTTGGAGAGACCAAAATCAAAAGCTCACTAGTAGAGTGATACTAGCGTTGGATCTGGGCTAGAAACTAGGGTCTTGGGGTTCTTGAGTTCCTCTTGATCCAAGTAAGAATTTGGTGTTGATATTCATTAGTCTTAGGGTCCTTTCTCAATGTTAGGGTTCTTAGATTATTGAATATTGTATGTCAAGTTTCTATACCTTTTGTAATCTTGATAACATTGTGTTGTTGAATCTAAAAGTCTAGTGAAGCCGTGTGAGGCTCTTTCGATTCACTAGCAAAGTTGTAATTTGTTGTTCTTGTTGTAAACTCATTTTTCTAGTCAAAACAAGTGTTGAAGCTTAGTGAAGCCGTGTGTGGCCTCTTTCGATTCACTAGCACTTTGTTGTTCTTATTGTTGCTTCTTGTGTTGGCTTGAATCTCTTGATACACACTTAGTGTTATATCAGAAGAAAACAAACAAAACTAAATCTTTTCAAATTGGTTGTTGTGTGTTCTCAATTGGTGTGTCTCAAATTGAAAGAACTCTCGCCTATTTATAGGAGGAGGTTCTTGGGAGAAATTAAAAAAACTCAAAATAATCTCATCATAAATGATAATTAAAAAACTCTTGAGAGATTTTCAATGTATCATTTATCATGAGATTTTCAGGAGATTTTGAATAAAATAATAGCTAAAAATTATGGCCACATTACGTAGAATGTTTAAACAAGAATGTCCAATCCAAGCATCTTTTGTCAATACAGGGATATATGAGTATTGAGTGGCATAAGCTATTTCTTACAGGCACATTAGAAGAAATTTGAGGAACCTATTGATTGACCGCAAAATTAAATAATGCTGGTTCAACCATCTCTTATTCGCCCCTGATAAACCCGTATACTCTTGTCCCATTGGGTATTAAAGGACAGTCCCTTTAAAGTTTCTTGCAGTTGTTATTTCACCAAATTTTTCATTTTAGTCATTTCATCAAATATATATTAAAAGATAAGGAGATTATTGTAGTCTAAGAACTTTTAAGAATTGCTGTAATACCAACAAAAAATCTAAAACGTGCTGAGCTGTATTACCTAATCTGCCATAATTCAATAAATAAAGGCCATCTGCCATTTTTCCTTGAATAGGATTGTGAAAAGACTGGCAAAATTCTAAATTGGGGCACCTTTGCTTTCTTTTTCTTGATACTCCGGAGATGACCAATTATAAATCATCCTCTGCATGTGAAAACTCCTCATTAGGGTTTTGCCCATTGGTATCTAGTTTTCAAGCGGAGTTAGAGACATATTGTTGGTAGGGAAAGAGGCAAAGGGGAAGTGATTCTTGCATCATCCAGGTTAATTGCAAGGTTCTTATAGTCAGAATTCACCTGCATCTGGTTTGCATAAAATTTGTGGGTATCTTCTACCACAATGCCATACTTGAAAGACAATGTCACCATTTCTCCTGCAGCCCAAAAGTACTCTATCTTGTACAAAGGTTTTGCAAGTACAGGGAAACTAATGTTCAGTAACCATTTCCAGCTTCCATCTTGTTCCATAATCCATATATCCAATTCTTTGGTTTCAATTCTACCGCCATATAAACTAAGACAACCCTTGACACTAGTCAAATAAAAGAAGTCGTTCTCACCTACAAAATCGGGTGTTGGAAGATTTTTCACTTCATCTAACTTCACGTCAAAGTATAGGATCATAGAAGTTCTATCTACGAATATCTGGATTTCGCCATCATTCAGAGACCAAAATACACAACCTGCAGTACTAATTACAAAAGAAATTATGTCACCAGGTTGTAATGGTAGTGCAGGACAAGGGGAGCTTGTTTTTGTTGTCAATGAATCGCGAATCAAAGAGTAGATAGCAAAAAACAAGTCATAGATCAATCTAATCTTGTATTCACCGACTGTAGAATCATAGCACAACCCACCATTCCTCACCCGTCGAAATTTGTCATTGTAATACAAAATGATTATCAGGACATGAAATAGCTCGATATTCTTCGGTAGATGTAGGAACCCTAGAGAACATCAAGCTATTTCATGTCCTGATAATCATTTGTATTACAATGACAAACCTCGACGGGTGATGGCTGGTGGGTTGTGCTATGATTCTACTGTCGGTGATTACAAGATTATATTGATCTATGACTTGTTTTATGATATCTACTCTTTTTGATTCGCGATTCTTGGACAACAAAAACAAGTTCCCCTTGTCCAGTACTACCATTACCACCTGGTGACATTTCTTTTGGAATTAGTACTGCAAGTTGTGTATTTTAGTCTCTAAATAATGGCGAAATCCAGCTATTCGTAGATAGAGCTTCTATGATCATACACTTTAACGTGAAGGCAGATGAAGTAAAAAAATTTCCAACACCCGATCGATTTTGTTGGTGCGAACGACTTCTTTTATTTGACTAGTGTCAAAGGTTGTCTTAGTTTATATGGCGGTAGAATTGAAAGTAAAGAATTGGACATATGGATGATGGAACAAGATGGAAGCTGGAAATGGTTACTGAACATATGCAACTTTCCCTCTAATTGCAAAACATTTGTGCAAGATAGATTGTTTTTGGGCTGCACGAGAAATGGTGACATTGTCTTTCAAGGATGACATTGCTAATAACAATTTTATTTAAAAGAGTATTGTTGGAACTTTTGTATTTACTAATTTCCATGGCGATTGGAGGTGTAACAAGACTCTCGTAGGGGTAGAGGTAGTACAACAAATTTATGTTCCGGAAAATTATTAGACAATTAAGGAAGTTATCACAAATGTAATGTGGAATTATCAGAAACTTATAGTACTGCTTTTGACATAAAAACCACTATCATTGTTAAATGGGGAACCACCTGGACCGAAGGTAGTTCTCCGTGCAGTTGACACTTACCTTACCGAATCAGTTGCAACACCGATGTAATTATAAAATTTACATTGGTGACTGGCCCTACCCTGAAATTGGGGTTAGAGAGTTAGGGACGACTTGGGGGGTGGGGGAGGGTGTGGTGATTAAAAACTGCAGAGGGGACGGGGTTATATAACATACATGCTTTGAAGGCACACCCCATACCACCAACACTTTCTCTGAACTAACAACTGTTAGCCCATATGTTATTGGGCCTTTAGTTTATGGACCTTTAGGTTATTGGCTATGTATATATATAGCCTACTTTTGTTTTAGTTAGTTTTTATGCTTTTCAGATTATATTGTAAACCTTAGCCTTTCTTTCTTTCAATAAAGTTCTATTAACATGGTATCAGAGCTAGTTTGATCCATGTCCTTTGATTTGTTGGTTGAAGATTTTGTAGCAGGCACCTACTGCACGGATCGAACTCCGCGATGAGTTCGCTGGGGGATACGGGGGGCAGCGCGCCCCCGTCCGGGGTTTGGGGCGGAGCCCCGAATTTTGAGGTGCTGCTGTATTCGTTTGCTGTCTGGTATTGTTCGTCTTTCGTTCTTTTGCTTGCTGCCATTGTTGTTCGTTCGGAATTGTTCAACCTAGGGTTTTGCATCTTTTTGTTTTTTTGAATTGTTTGTGTGTTGCTGTGTTTACAATGACTGGAAAGGATGATTCTCTCCAGTCCATTAGTACTCAATTAGATGGTAAGAACTATGCCTATTGGAGTTATGTCATGAAGAATTTTCTTCGTGGGAAGAATATGTGAGGTTATATCACTGGAGTAAAACTAAGACCTATCGATGATAAAACTGAAAATTTTGATTTGTTGGTGGACTTATGGGAAACTAATAACTCCAAGATTATCACTTGGATCAACAATTCTATAACTCAGTCAATTGGTATGCAATTGGCTAAGTATGACACAGCAAAGGAGGTCTGGGATCATTTGGAAAGACTGTACACTCAGTCTAATTTTGCTAAGCAGTACCAGTTGGAGTATGATATCCGTGCTCTTCAACAGCATGATCTCAGTATTCAAGATTTTTATGCTGCCATGTCGGATTTGTGGGATCAATTGGCACTTACTGAATCTGCAGAGTTAAAAGGTTTTGGGCCGTACATTGCTAGACGGGAAGAGCAACGCTTGGTTCAGTTTTTGATGGCACTACGTTCTGACTTTGAGGGCCTACGTGGAACAATCCTTCATCGATCTCCATTGGGTAATTGGGTGGTAATTGGGTGTTTTTTTTCTGATTCTGTTTGTGTTATACAGGACCAACACACTCAGAGGGTGATTGGGACCGGCCATAGGTTGGGGGAACTCTATGTCTTGGAGAATCTCAAATTGTCTGCAGTTGCTGCCTCTAGCATAGATTTATCTTCTTTTCGTTTGAGTCCTTTGTCTTCTCAGTTTTATCTTTGGCATTCCAGATTAGGACATGTGTCAGTTTCACGTTTACGTTTTTTGGTCTCTAGTGGTGCTTTGGGTCATGTGAACACTAGTGATATTTCAGATTGTAGTGGTTGTAAACTGGCAAAATTTTCTGCCTTACCATTTAATAAAAGTGTGTCTTATTCTGTTGCTCCTTTTGATATTATTCATTCTGATATATGGGGACCAGCGCCAGTATCCACTAAGGGTGGATCGACCTATTATGTTTCGTTTATAGATGACTATACTCGTTATACCTGGGTGTATCTTATGAAACGCAGATCTGATTTCTTTGGCATTTACAACAACTTTAGAGCCCTTGTTAAAACACAACATTCGGCTGTGATAAAGTGTTTCAGGTGTGACTTAGGGGGTGAATATACCTCTAATGACTTCACTCAGTTACTTGCCTCTGATGGTACCATACACCAGTCATCGTGTACCGACACTCCTGAGCAGAACGGTCTGGCAGAAAGAAAACATCGTCATATTGTTGAGACAGCACGCTCTTTACTTTTGTCTGCAGAGGTTCCTAGTATTTTTTGGGGAGAAGCAGTCCTAACTGCTGTATATGTGATTAATCGTATTCCTACTGCATTGACTTCAGGGATGTCTCCGTTTGAGAAACTATATGGTCACCCGCCGAATTATTCTGCATTACGAGTTTTTGGATGTACTTGCTTTGTTCTTCGTCCTCATGTTGAACGAAATAAGTTAGGGTCAAAATCAGCTATATGTGTGTTTTTGGGGTATGGTATTGGACAAAAAGGATATCGTTGCTATGATCCTGTAAGTCAGAAATTATATGTTTCACGACATGTCACTTTTTTGGAACATATTCCTTTTTATTCCATTCCAGCTAAAACCCATGATGTAACAAAGTCAGATATTCGGCTTATTAATCCCTTTGGGATTAACATAGAGGTTCCAGTTCCGGATTCATCCATGCCTTCTGGTGTGCCACCTGATAGTGCTTCAGCCTCGCCTGTGCCTGAGTCTGCTCCTTCGACTGTTGAGACTGGAGACCCACCACCTCTGAGGAGGTTTACTCGACCTTGTAAGTCCACCAAACTGCCAGATTTTTCCTATTCTACATATTCAGCCTCATTTGCTTCCTTTATTGCAAACATACATCATTTGTCTGAACCTGAGTCGTATAGAGAGGCTGTGTCTGATCCTCTTTGGCAGAATGCTATGGCTGAGGAACTTGCTGCTCTTCATCATACACATACATGGGATTTGGTTACTCTCCCACCTGGTAAGCATGCGATTGGTTGTCGATGGGTGTATAAGATAAAAACAAAATCTGATGGGTCTGTTGAGCGATACAAGGCAAGACTTGTGGCAAAAGGGTACTCACAACAATATGGTATGGATTATGAGGAGACTTTTTCCCCCGTAGCAAAGATGACGACTGTTCGCACTATGATTGCTGTTGCATCCGTTCGACAGTGGAAGATATTTCAGATGGATGTCAAGAATGCTTTTCTGAATGGTGATCTCCACGAGGAAGTTTATATGACTCCTCCCCCAGGTATTGACCACCAGCCAGGTGAAGTTTGTCGGCTTCGAAAAGCTTTATACGGTCTCAAACAAGCCCCTCGTGCTTGGTTTGAGAAATTCTCCACTGTTATTACTTCCCTTGGATTTGTCCCGAGTAACCATGATTCAGCATTGTTTGTTAGATGTACAAGTGCAGGGCGAATTCTATTATCCTTATATGTAGATGATATGATTATTACTGGTGATGATCATAGTGGTATTGAGTTATTGAAGCATGATTTGGCTCATCGATTTGCAATGAAGGACTTGGGCTTGCTGCGTTATTTTCTGGGTATTGAGGTGGCTCAGTCTAAGAAAGGGTATCTTCTTTCTCAGACTAAGTATATATCTGACTTGTTTACACGGGCGCGTCTTTCTGACAACAGGACTGTAGATACTCCCCTTGAAACCAATGCACGTTACTCTCCTAGTGATGGTGTTCCATTATCAGATCCGAGTCTTTATCGGACTATTATGGGTAGTTTGGTTTATCTTACGGTTACTCGTCCAGATATAGCACATGCAGTTCATGTTGTTAGCCAGTTTGTTACTGCTCCTACTTCTGTTCACTGGGGAGCTGTACTTCGTATTCTAAGGTATCTTCGTGGCACTCAGTTTCAGAATCTCTTGTTTCCCTCGACGTCATCTCTCGAGTTGCGAGCCTATAGTGATGCTGATTGGGATGGAGATCGCAATGATCGTAAATCCACCACTGGTTTTTGTGTGTTTCTTGGAGACTCTTTAATCTCGTGGAAGAGCAAGAAACAAGATGTTGTCTCTAGATCTTCCACGGAGGCTGAGTATCGTGCTATGGCTGTGACTACATGTGAGATTATTTGGTTACGTTGGCTTCTTGCAGATATGGGGGTTCACATTTCTATGCCTACTCCCCTGCATTGTGATAACAAAAGTGCGGTACAAATTGCAAAGAATTCTGTCTTCCATGAGCGTACGAAGCACATTGAGATTGATTGTCACTTCACCCGTCATCATTTACAGCTCGGGACCATATCGCTTCCTTTTGTTCCATCGTCTTTGCAGATTGCTGACCTTTTTACGAAGGCTCAGTCGGCGTCTCGATTTCGTTTTTTGTGTGACAAACTCTCAATGCTTATTGCTGTTGCATTGTGAGTTTGAGGGGGGATGTTAGCCCATATGTTATTGGGCCTTTAGTTTATGGACCTTTAGGTTATTGGCTATGTATATATATAGCCTACTTTTGTTTTAGTTAGTTTTTATGCTTTTCAGATTATATTGTAAACCTTAGCCTTTCTTTCTTTCAATAAAGTTCTATTAACAACAACTCCTATGCCGGGATCAACGACAACTGAAAAAAAACAAATCTTACACCTGAAGAGACTACAACAGATTCAATAGTGATACAAGAAGAACAAGGGAAACACGAAACAAACACCAAAATAGTCCACAAGTTTGAAGAACCGAGGACTCCTTTGGTGACCACTCTCGGATTCACTACAACAACAATTAATACACAATAACAACAAGATATTGAAGGTGTAAATACACCAAAACAGAAACAATATGATGAGATGGACAACAATAACAAGATAGGAACAACACACGGTTTTACTAACAAGAGATAGAAACGGTTACAAGAACACAAACTACTACAAGATTACAATAAAAGTAAAGAGATAGTTAGATAGACTTAATGAAGGTATAATCTTAAGAACCCAAGAGAATATGCCACTCTTGGACCCTTAACACCACACACAACGTTCACCTACCTCTTAAGAAGACACAAGGTCGGAATCCACCTCCCAAGCATCACATTTCCAAGCCATGAGATCAACAAGAGCGATTCCACACTCTCTATGCCTAATTTCGGTTTTATTGCCTCAAGGAGAGAGGACTTGTGTTTCTTTTTGTTTCAAGACATACAAAATCATGAATAATCTAATTCTAAAAGCCCTACAATGTTCTATTTATACTAGGTTACAAATAAAATACAAAATATCCAAAATGCCCTTTTAAGAGCTAGGCTCCCTTCAAATGTATTTAGGGGCTGCCTTGTTGTGTTCCAAGGCTCATCTTTACACTCCAAGTGTGAGATTAGGGTCTGTTTGGTGTGTTTTAAGTCCTTCACTCGCACACACCAAGCCCCGGGTTCATTACATTCTCACATGCGTCCATCTTCTTGGTCTACTTGTATCATCCTCCCCTCCTTAAAAAGAATTCGACCTCGAATCCATGCCTTGCAAAATTAAAGAGAGATAAACAAGCACACTTCCTCATGGCATGAGGGTTAGGATTAGCAAAAATAAACAATAATGGTATGCACTCAAAACAGCCCACAAAAAAAAAAAAAAAAAAAAGAAACCGAGGGCCCTTTTAGTTCAAGTCTCGGCCAACAACAAATCTTGACATGCCAAGGTGGTTCATATTTGACATATAACCAAGAGTTACTAGTGTTAAATATTATGAAGCCATCGACAAATTCACCTAGGACTTGGCTATGATAAGCACCCAAAAGAAATGCACCTAAGCCGACAGTAAATCTTCCCCACCCTAAGATGGCACCGGGTTCAAATGGGAAGAGTGGCCATAAACACGGGTCTAAACAACACACCTATTTCCCGTAGTCTTTACCATAACCACACGGCCTACTCTCTATATTGGCATACATATCATCATAAGTAAAGAGAGAGTAGAGAAAGGTGACACTCAATTCTACTTCTGCTATGGTGTCCTCGGAAAATCCACAAAAAGTAGAAGAAGTAGTTTCCAAATGATACAAGAATGACAAGGTAAGTACGAAACACACTCCAAATCAGTCCACAATCTTAAGGATCCGAGGACCAAGATGGAGACCACTATCAGATTCGCAAGAATACAAGATACAATGGTGTATATAACACCAAAAACAGCTACAAAACGTGAGGACCAAGATGACTAACAAAAACACAAGATTCGGATTCAATAAAGGACCCAAACTAATCCACTACACAAGATGACAACAACAAAAGTAAAGGATAGATAGTGATACCAAGATTATTACAAGATTAAGAACTAAAGAGTGTATTAAACTCAAAAACCCCTAATGAATGTAATAATCAAAACCACACTCTTATGGTAACCGCCAAGGGAATCAACTCACCTCAAGATCCACCGTTTTCAAGCAAAGATCAATAGTAGCTTTTCCAAGCACTAACTAAGACTAAGTGTTCTACTCAAGAGAGAGGATTTTTTAATGTTTCAATCTTTTTATCTTTTCATCCAAACTAAAGAGAAAAGACCTAACTGTACTACTTATAGTATATTACAAAATTAGACAAAAAAACCACATTACCCTTAATGATCAAGGGTGGCCTTGATGTGTTGGAAGACAATATGAATTGTCCAAAATGCCCTTAAGGCTAAGTGACCAAAATGTCCTTAGTAAAGGGAACCAAAACCATGAACCAACAAAGGTGGTCCAAACCTGAGAGTCCTTAAGTTTTCAAGGCTCTGAGCAATCTTCCACACAGGTTTAATCAATGGTAGGCTCAAAACGTCCCATCCAAGTATGATCCCGTGCCCTCCTTGTGTCCAAAGCTTGATTCTTCGCATAGTGACTTTGAATGAGGTCTTCAAAAGCTAAGACGGCCATTATTCTTGTATCATCCTCCTTTTCTTAAAAAGAATTCAACCTCGAATCCAAACCTTGCAAAATCGAAGAGAGGACAAATAAATACAAACTCCTCATGGCATGAGGGTTAGGATTAGCACAACAAATCATCTCAACATGCCAAGGTTGCACATATTTGCAATATAATCAAGGATCTTTTGAAATAAATATTAAAATCTGAATAAAAGGTGCACAAAGGATTTGGTTACGGGAATCACCAAGAGATAAAGAAACTACACAGGTCCTAATGGCATCAAATAATCCATAAGGTAGAACTTCCTTCATCTTATAAGCCATAAGACACCATTGCTTCTTTATCTCCTCAAAAGACCACACCAAGGGGGGTGTTTCGATTTGTACTAAAGTCCATAAAATCCATATAGCATTATCACACACACACATGGACAGACCAACAAACTTCCTACCTCGACATAAAACAAATCCAAAACTAGCATGGACATCATCATAGGCAAAGAGGTAGTATAGCAAAAGAATAACATGCAAAGGAATTCACTGGTGAAGAATAAGTATTTAAACACATACACATTATTTCCTTCAAATAACTAGACAACTTGGCATCTACAAGTTGGAATTCACGCAATTTAGGAACAAGTTTGTCAAATAAGGATGAACATTTAGGAACAGTACCCCAAGGATTCAATAACACCTTCGTCCTCGGGTTTTCAAGAAGGACTACACATTCCTTACCCATAAGAGTAATCTAGTCTTTAATAAGAGATTTTCATCTTTAGGAGGAATGTTGTCACACCATAGTGGGTTAGCATATCGGATATAGCTTCCAAGGCAAGCTATACCTTCATTTTCACCACTAGGCTTATTAGGAATGTTTATATTATCTTCAAATAAGACATTAGAGCATGATCTATTTCACAGGCAGATTCGGAACAAACACATTTAGCACTCTCTAAAATCTCAAAATCATGTTTTAAAGAGATTTCAAGTACAAGATTATCCCAAGAATAGCTCTCAGGTTCACTTCCCTTTTGTTGACCAACTTTTTCAAATACTTCACTCACATGATTTTAATTAATCACATCACACACATATTCAAGTGGTGGAAAATTTTCACAAATAGGTTGATCAACACCAATTACACAAGACAATGTACTTCTGTTCAATATATAGGCTTCAACCCTAGGTGGACATAAATCGATCTTACAAGAAGAGTCAATTTGGTCATCAATAGGATCAACTAATGTATCCACACTCACAACATATACATCATTAACAAAAGGCAAATAATCATTAGACTCACAAGTAAGTAAGCGACTACTCACACTCAATGGGCTACTAGTCATACAATTATCATTCACATGCACAAAAGTGTAAGAGTTATCTATTTTACCTTGAATTTGTCAAGTCGACTCTCCTTTTCCGTGTTGTGAAGGTCATTCCTAAGCTTAGGCAGCAACTTCACTTTGGCATCACTACAACAAAATTGATATATAGCTACGAAATTATTAGCTACGAGATGAAATTCGTCACTAATTGTTCACCTTTTATGACGAAAATTAATTTCGTGGCAAAGTTTTTTCCTCTGAAGTTTCCCACCAAAAAATATTTTGGCCCCATTTTAATAGGATCATTAGTGATGAATTTTAAGTTTTCAGTGACATCTTTTTTATCACTAATAATAGATCTAATTCGTGACAAACTATTTTTTGTCTTGAATTAGTTATAATATTAGACACAAAAAAAATCATCATAAAAGATAAATTATCGCAATAGCGACAAATTAGAGTTTGTGGTTAAATATTGTAAGTTTTAGCTACAAAATTTGATATTTAATTGTGACCTCAATCTTTCTCTCTAATACTATAAATAATTAGTGATGCTCATTTTATTGCCTCTAATCAATCTGTGATTCAGTGACAATATAATTTTGTCACAAAATATGTCATCATTAAATAGTGACGATTTAGAATTTGTAGCAGAATAATTTAAATATTTTTCTACGAAAAAAAATCCGTAGCTAAATATAAATTGATCTTTTGCTATTTTTGTTTATGATTCTAAAAAATTTATTTTATATTGATATAGCTATAAAAAACAAGACTCGATCTAATTGTGTGAAGGTTGAAGTGAACTTATTGAATGAATTTTTGAAAGGTGTAAAGTCAGTGTGTTAATCTTGTACATGTGAGAAATAAAGTTTGAAGATATTATAATATAAGTTTTAGACAAAAAAATTTATATTTAATTGAGACAAAAAAATTTGTAACTAATAATTCAAACAATTAGCAACGATGATATTATCGTTAGTGTTCAACCTACAATTAATCACAGTAAAATTTTATCATAAAAAAATAATTACGACTTAGATTTGGTAGTTGAATAGTGTAATTATTGGATATGAAAATATTTATAGTTATAATTATAAGATCAATACTCTAAAAAAATTTACCCAAATAAATAAAAATCAGAAAAAAAATTAACATATTATTGAAAATATATATTCAGATACAATGATATAGACTGTGTCACATAATAAATAAAAAAAGATACATTTCTAAACATCATAATGATAGATAAATTTAAAAACTAAAAAATACAAACAAAACCTTCAAAACTGTTAAAGAGCCGCAACAAGTTTTTTAAATATACTTTGACATATGCATTATCTAACAAAAGGCATTTATGAAAAAGTGATTATCAAGCTTCATTATAATAACCCACAATATTATCCAAAACAAGCCACAATATTGATTGACGATCTATTCGGAATATAATAATTCAACCATCTCCAAATACGAAAATAAAAAGATAGTCCAAAGTTATAATAATGAAAGAGCACCCATGTCAACAATATAAAATATGTAAAATTATGTTAGGTATTTAGATTTCCTCGTAATGCAAAATTCCAAGTTACTACTCTCTCCATTTCTTTTTATTTGCCTAATTTTCTTTTTTAGAGTCGAAAGATACAAATTTGATCAATATTGTGAAATGTATTTCTTAATCAAATTGAAAAAAAAAATTATAATTTATAATACTTTTCATATAATTTTTGAATATCTAAATTTTAATTCTAAAAAATTTAGATTAATCTAATCAAATGGATAGAAAGGTCATTTCTGAATATTTCTAAATTACTAACCAAACAACCACGTTAATGTTATACTTGAACTACTAACCTGCTAACTAGCAACCAAACATAACATGTATCTAGTTGAGTCAAAACATCATTGAGATTTGCTCCCGTACAACTAAAAAAATTTCAAAAAGATATTCATTATCTACTTGAGCACACTTCTTGTCGATCATATACAGAGTTGGCTCATGTTTTCTGAAAGGCAACTATAATGTCATGGAATTTATCCTTCGAGCATCATCTTTGTAGCATCAACCAATATTGGACGAAGATCACTAGAAGCACGACCAAGTGCAGTGTACCCTTGTCCTCAATGCTTTTTTTTAATAGTAAAAGTTTGGCTGATTTCATTCAGCAAGTACTAAACAACCAAAATCTTTGATCACAAAGATCACACATAGTAGCTAAACCTTAACTGCAGTTCTCCACCTACTACTATCTGTTCAGATTTTGATCAATTTAAGACATCTCCAAGAAATCTCTCTATCAACTGCACTCATTTTCTTCAAAACATTCATTGGAAACCAACAGACGTAGTGGTTACCTTATCACTACTAAAAACTTGGCTATTAGCTGCGAAGGTTAGCGAGGGACAACTTGTATGTCTCTATTGCAAGGGACTTTGTGATGTTATCCCTTACATAAGTCAAATATTTTAATTTTTAATTATTTTTAGAAGGCGGAGAGGGACATTCCTCACTAAAATATGGTGATAATAAAAATTAAATTTTAAGTTTATTAGAGCGAGGGATTCTCCCTTGCTAAATAATAACAAATGAATTCATATTTCAATGAAAATTTAAATATAACTTTTATTATTTTTTTTGGATGGTACCAACACACATACACACACACTCTTCAAGAATTGTTATAATTGAATGAGTAGCTTAAAAAGTGATAATTAGAATATTTTAGTGGTATTCTTAATAAAAATTGATGATATATTAGCTTACTAGTCTTGTCCGTACTCAGCACAGACCCAATATTTATATTTTTTTAAAAGAAACTATGTGACACTTTATTTTTAAAATTTGTTAAAAAAAAATGTTAATTTTTTCTGTTTTTAGAAACAATTTTTTTTTGACAATTTTCATTATTTTTTAATAAAATTTTTTATGACCACACAGTCCAAGGTTTATTTATAGTTGTTGACACCCAATTTTGATCGCCCGATATTTTTTTAGGCTGATATTTTTAGTAAAATTATTAATTTCAAATATCAGTATTTTTTGCACACTTATTTTTTTATTAAATAATTTGGACAAACCACATTCATGATTTAAAAAATGTATAAATTATTTTATTACTTTGTAGTATCATTTTACAATCTTAATACAACATTTTTTACGTAAACGTGCACACTCGCAATTTACAAATACATTGTCTAGTATTTATTATGATAATTATTATTTATTATTTATTATTATTATTTACTATTGTCATTACTTATTACTTATGTTTTTATTAAATAATTTTGACAAACCACATTCATGATTTAAAAAATGTATAAATTATTTTATTACTTTTTAGTATCATTTTACAATCTCAATACAACATTTTTTACGTAAACGTGCACACTCGCAATTTACAAATACATTGTCTAGTATTTATTATGATAATTATTATTTATTATTTATTATTATTATTTACTATTGTCATTACTTATTATTTATTGTTATTATTATTATTATTATTATTGTTTATTGATTATTTATTATTATTGTTATTATTATTATTGCTATTATCCCTACTATTATTTAAATGACAGCCTAAATTAAAATTATTTTACCTAATTTATTTATCTTTTATCCTAATTTTTATTCAATTCATCACAATTTTAGTCTAGTTGTATTTAATTTATTACTCCATCTAAAGTTTTATTCAATTTTTATGGCCAAATTCTCAACTTGAGATCTCAACTGTTGATCGAAACTAATTTTACGTCTAAAATCAAGATCCTATTCTTTCCTTTTAAACTCAAATTCTCAAACCCTAATCTATTGACAACAGCCGCAACCCCCTAATCTTTCTCTCTCTCTAGACTCCTACTCCCTTCTCTCTAAAAAACTGTCGCCTCCTATCTCCGACTGTCGCCCGTCGCGTCTCCAAATCTAGCGGACCAAGCTATCGCCTCGCCACGAATAGCCACCACTCCAAGTGGCAGACCCTGCTCTAATCGACGCTGTTGACAACAGCACCAGCGTCGCCACGCTGCCTGCAACCAAACCCCACCATCTCCGGCCACCATCCAATCGGAGAGCTCCTCTAGCCACCATCTTTTATGCCGTAGCCATCGTGGAATCACGCCGGTAGAGCCACCAGCCTCTCCAACCTGCCCCGCAAGCCTCAGCCACCGCTTTTCTTTTCCCCTCCAGCAAACCAACGTCGGTGTCGCTCCAAGTTTGCCTCTCTCAACACTTCCGCTGGCGAAATAATCACCACAACAACCAATGATGTCTACCAACGCTGTTCCCGAGCAAGTGCCCTAAAAAATTATCAGTACACGATAGATTCACGGAATCCATCTCGGGTTTGATTTCACGTTTAAGTTTTTATCTTAACATCCTCATCTTCTTTTGTCATTCTTTTCTTTGATTATCGA
The DNA here is from genome assembly GCF_002878395.1 of Capsicum annuum. Lineage (NCBI taxonomy): Eukaryota > Viridiplantae > Streptophyta > Magnoliopsida > Solanales > Solanaceae > Capsicum > Capsicum annuum. Next base: position 454,144 of record NW_025849093.1, read on the forward strand.
AGTTGCAATTAGCGATAGTTGATTTTAATCTTGATTTGACTCTTTTTTTTATTTTTATCTGCATTTTTTTATCAACATGTGTTAAAAAACCTAACTTGTGTATACCGTTATAGCTTTTCTTAGTTTTAACTGCGATCCACCTGAAGTTAAGGATTTTAGGCAATTTTGACTTGTCTGTCTTCTGTCCTTTTGAATTTCAATTGTGATAAATGTCCTACATATATCGGAGTTGTTTGGTATGATTCTGACTGATCACTTGATTTGTGCGGGTATATTTAAATTTTTTTGATATAATTTGAACTGATTGCTCGATCCTTGTAAAATTTTTGGTGATCTATCTTATTAATTCTGATAACAATAATTAGTTTGGACTAATTGTTTGACAAGCTTCTTGATTTTGTGAATTTGAACTGGTGGATTTATTCATAACAATTAGTTATGAATTTTAGTGTGATTTTTATTATGATAAGGGTTCATTTCAGTTTCCTGAGATATGTATTTGTGATCTCTTGTATCAGAGAATTTTCAGTTCATTTTGTTGATCTGTTAGTTAGTAGATCCACTTTCTGTCTTTAACTTGTAGGTTGTTAGATTTGCTTGTTTTTTCTACTTAGACTTCTTTTTGTGCTTTTGCTTCAATGGTTTTGATTTATGTGTAATAGTTATCCAAAGTTTATTGTTGTTTGCTGAAGTTTTGTTCTTTGCTGAGTACCTTTTTGTTTTCTTTAACTATGTGGATCAATGGGTGCTGAATTTATTCATAAAGGGTTCTTTTAGGTTTCTGAGATGTTTTACTGTAAGAACTGAGGACCTTTACTTTGGATTTTTCACTTGGTAACTAGCTAAAGTCTTGATCTTTTTTCATTTTTCTCATTTTTGTGCTTTTGCTGCAATGGTTTGTGTTTTTGTGTAGTATTGATGCAAGGTTTGTTGTCTCAGTTTCTTGTTATTTGATAAATTTTTCATATTTTTGTGTGTACCCATTTATTTTCTTTATCTTTGTGGATCAATGGGTGTGATTTTATTTGCAAAGGGCCCGTTTCTGTTTCACTAGATGTATATTTTGTGATTCTTGTTTCAGAGAATTTAGTTCATTTTCTTAATCCATTTATTCTATTTTGAGCAATAGATAAGATTACTTTTAATTAGAGGTTATGAGTTTAAGATTGAAAATATAAGAATGTTTTTGTGTGTATAATTGATTTTATTCTTAGTGCTTCTCCTTCTATAACTCTCACTTTTATGAACCTGAAAACATGGATTTCCTTGGTTTATCGGGGGGTTTACTTGAAATGCTAATTTTTTTTCTTATGTTGTTCGCTTTTTGTACTTCTCTATACTATCTCAGTTTTCAAAATAAAATAAAATTTGACCTTGCCCAAAAAAAGTATTGTTGAACCTGAATGTTTTTGTGTGACTGCTTAATGCTTTGGCCGAGAAGCATTTAGAACTGCTTGACCCATAATGAACTCCAATGCTGAATTCAACCTGATTGTTCTTTCTTACCACAACATGGTACTATACTTATTTAACAGGATGAAAATAGCTGAGTTGCCTTGAAGGAAAACATTTAGATTCCCTTTTGATAAGATAATGGCTAAGCATATGTGTTAGTTTGGCTGTGCTTCAACAATATGAATGAAACATGAAACTCCACTTAAGTGAATGAAAGCAAATTAATAGATGAATGCCACATTTTCTTGAGCAAGTTTTGTGCGTGAAATACTACAGGTTTACTTAGTGATTTATGTTGTTTTTATTTTAACTATCAAATCTGAAAGCATCATCAATAATCTTAATTTTCTTCTCTTTTCCACAGGTGTAAAAGTGAGTTGAATGAAGACTAATTGCAAGCTCAACACGCTATTGGTATTTTGGAAGAAACCTCTACATATCTGCCTTAGTTTAGGATAGGAGTAATAATTAGTATTATATTTAAGTTAGACTTTCTTTATGTTGGACTTGTTTTACTTTTCTTTGCCCGGTGAGGAGATATTACCTTAGTACAATTTTAGTTTTTTTAATTGTATAAGTATGGGTGAATTTTATCAATCTGACATGTTTTATAATTTTATTTTTGATTTATTCGATTCTAATTTAAAAAATAATATCAATATGAAATAATTAAGCCTTTTCTTGTAATTGGTGACAAAAGATTTTATTACCAGAGATAACTTTTAGCAACGATTAAATTAGATTGTTCAAGATAAATATTTTTGTCATGAAATAAACTAGTTCATCATAAGTTTCACTATATTTAATGACATATGTATTTGTCTCTATATCTCCCTATTTATTTGATACAAATTAATCTTATATTTTATGACAATCATAATTGTCAGTTATCATTATAATTTAGTGATGATTTTATATCGTCGGTGAAAAAATATTATTTTTAGTGACAAATGATAGATTTAACTACAAAATTATTAATCTTTATTATAATAATAAATTTGTTACTAATTCATACATTTAAGGACAAAAATTTTTGTTGTATACAAAAAAATGTTGTCAATAGTGACGAAAATATATTTGTTCAACCACGAAATATATATAACTCTAGCGACAATTGGTGTCATCACTGATTGAATTAAACAATTAGCGATGATGAAATTTTGTCGGTATTGATAACTTTTTAGTGACAAAACCATATCATCAACTACAAAAAAATTATATTTTTATGACAAATAGATTCGTCATAAATGTTACACATTTGGGAACGATTTTTTATTTTTTGTAGCCAATTTAATTTTTTTAGCGACAAAACACTAAATCGTCTTTGTCAACTTTTAGCGACCCACTTTAGGAGACGATTGATTGACGAAATTTGTTTTGTCACGCTAAATCTTTTGCAACGAAATATGACTTATAAGTGACAAAATAATTCATCCTAAATAATCAAATTTCTTGTAGTGCTTTGCTCTCCATCATTTGCCATGTCGGTACCTACACAAATGTCCTTCGAAATAGAAGGACAAACAATGTTAGCTCGGTTTGGTGGCAATCCCCCCGCTTCGCTCCACACAACCTCTCCTTTTTCCACTCTCAGATTACCACCTTGCACACCCTTACTCTTCTCAATCTTTTGTCTCTCATAAGCATTCGGAATGGAGTAAGTATTCACTTCTCTTTGCAGCTCGGGCAACAAGTATGTCATGAGGTGATTTCCCCACCGGTCTCTTATAATATTAGGCCAATTTTGCACATTTGGAACTCTATGTTGTGCAAACCAATCGGCACCTAAGCATACATGACCATATGTCAGTGGAAGAATATCACACCATACCTCGTCATGGTACTCAAATTGGGATAAGACAACTTTGACCCTCTCGATAACCTTAAACCCGTCCAAGAAGTATGGAACAAGTAAAGGCTCGCAAAACAATCCCAAGTAGTCAACCAGGGATGGAACGATGTAGTTTCTATAGTACCTATCATTTAACACAACGAGGAAGTCCGGTATCCCACAAATGGTCACCTTTCCAGAGTGTACACTCCTTAAATAAACATTGTAAAGGACACGGGTACCCCTCGATTTTTGAGATTCATACCCTCTTCTTCTTGTTGAACAACTTCCACTAGAGCTAGCATAACAATTCACACTATATCGATCTTGATAAGAAGTATTACGAGGTAGAGAATATGAATCGTCGTACTCCTCACGTGTACTCTCATCATAGCTCTCATAAGCTTTGTGAAAGAAAGGGTTATACCTAACATCAAATCTAGGTTTGGAGTGAGAAGTATAGGACTCATCACATGCCCCAACGTCATCATAAGATCCATTATGAGGTCTTACATCATCTCCAAAGTCAACATAAGCATTAGGTACTTCATTCACCTCATTTTCTTCCTTAAAACAATAACTTTCAAATTTTCCCAAGTTTCGATCATGGCTATTTTCATAGCCTCCGCAATCTCACTCATTCTCGTATCCATAAAACCCCTCGCTACAACCATAGTCTCCCATGTTGTAGTCACAATAATCCCCGGCTATCGAAGACATATTCCCCTTATATCACCTTTTGAACCAACAAAATGGACAAACAAAATTAGTAGTAAAAGCTCCTCACCAACACTCGTATTCATACACTTTTGTGATCCTCACAATTGGAGCGGCGATTATTGAAAGTTGCTTATACTCCGATAGTCAATAAGATGTCAATTCTACTTGGAGGCCGGAATAGATTCTTGTATGATAGACTCAAGACTCAAAATAAAATTTTACATATTAACTTGAAACAAAGAAGTTACTACGAGTTAAAAAAAACACACAAATAACAAAGACACGAAAGAAACGGATTCAATAATTAATCTACAACTAAGTAAGTGATTACTAGTTGTTAATTAATTCTAGAATCAAGACATGAAACTAATGAAACAATAAAATGAAACTAAGAATCTAAAATTTTGAGCTCAAAAATATTGCAATAGCGGTGATGACGTGACAGCCACATATTGGTTCGGTTTTATCAAGTGGTTATTCTCAAATGTTCAATTCTTGGTCAAAAATAAATTTGGATTGGTGGAATTTGTTTTAGGAGGAAAAATAAATCTTGGAGCCTTTTTCAATTTTCAAGACTTGACTTTTTCTAGTACTTCTCCTTAAAACATGAACCCTTGTTTCATGAAAAGTGGTTGAGATGTGATGTAAAGTCTTTTGGTGGTTGGGGGTCTTTCAAGACTAACAATTCTTCACCTTTTTCCCTTCACCTTTTTAGATCTAGCATTCACTTTATTTTAACAAGGTATGAAGGTTGGGAAGAACATCAAGAAAACTTTAACAATCACCAAAAACAATAAAAAATAATTACCAAGATCCACAATACAACCACACGGCCAACTCCAAGACAACAATGTTTTCACACGGCCAAGACTACAAAACCACCAACAACGGCCAAGTCTCTTTAGTGTTGCATTTCAATTTTTTTTTTTTAAAAGATGAAGGTTGTGAAGAACTTCAAGAACAACAAAAAAACACTTTTCAACAACAACAACCATACCCATGGCCAAGTCAAGTTTCTCAACAACAATATCTACCACACGGCCTTACTTGTTCACAATAACATCAATCTTTAAAACTCAAATCTAGATCGAATCAAAGTGTTAGCAAAGAACAAAACTAACACCAAAAAAACACAGGACAAATAAAAGACTCCTATACCTAGACTCAAGAACAAATCTCGGCCAAGAACACCACAAGAACATAATTTTCGGCCGAGAACACAAAATGGACAAATTGCGATTTTTCTAGAATTTTCAGATTTCAACTTTTTTTTTTTCAAGTGAGATAGCCTAGGATTTCATCTTGTAGGAACAAGATCAATCCATGCTCTGATACCAAATGATACAATAAGCACAAGGAAAACACGAAACAAACACCAAACAGTCCACAAGTTTGAAGAACCGAGGACCCCTTTGGTGACCACTCTCAGATTCACTACAACAACAATGAAAACACAATAAAAACAAGATATTGAAGGTGTAAATACACCAAAACAAAAACAATATGACGAGATGGACAACAGTAACAAGATAGAAACAACACACGATTTTACTAAAGTTAGAAACAACACACGATTTTACTAACAAGAGATAGAAATGGTTACAAGAACACAAACTACTACAAGATTACAATAAAAGTAAAGAGATAGTTAGATAGACTTAATGAAGGTATAATCTTAAGAACCCAAGAGAATATTCCACTCTTGGACCCTTAACAATACACAAAACATTCGCCTATCACTTACGAAGACATAAGGTCAGAATCCACCTCCAAAGCATCACATTTCCAAGCCATGAGATCAACAAGAGCGATTCCACACTCTCTATGCCTAATTTCGGTTTTATTGCCTCAAGGAGAGAGGACTTGTGTTTCTTTTTGTTTCAAGACATACAACATCATGAATAATCTAATTCTAAAAGCCCTACAATGTTCTATTTATACTAGGTTACAAATAAAATACAAAATATCCAAAATGCCCTTTTAAGCTCCCTTCAAATGTGTTTAGGGGCTGCCTTGTTTTGTTCCAAGGCTCCTCTTTACACTCCAAGTGTGAGATTAGGGTCGGTTTGGTGTGTTTTAAGTCCTTCACTCGTACACACCAAGCACCGGGTTCATTACATTCTCACATGCGTCCATCTTCGTGGTCATACTTGTATCAAATAGAGGTAATTAGAATGTTGTACAATGGTTCATCAGCTTATGATTTTTTAATTTGTGAATGAAGGGAGTTGATCCACATGTTGGGCAATCCGATGATCGTGCAACCCTTCAAGGAACAAATAAATTGGCAGACTTGCTAGCCAAAAAAGGAGCCAGGAAACAACTTTTCGAAGATTGCATATGCTAGTAGTTCCTTTAGTATTTGTAAATGATGGTTTTTGGATAGACATCCAATGAATTACATATGATAAATAAAGTTTGGTTCTTAACAGTAATAGTTTATTCGCCCGGTACAATATAATGAGCATAAGCTATCCCAAAGACGGTAGTGTTTGTTTTTAGCTTTGAAATTAGAGAAATAACATAAAAGAGTTTGAGAGAAAAAGATACCGCAACTGTAATGTCAAAGGGAATTTATTTTATTAATAAGTCAAAGCTTATATTTATAGCTAAATTTCTAACTATAATTCGATTTGGATAACTAATTCCTATTCAAATAATAAAGGGATAGCTAAATCCTAAGTCACACAAAACTCTAATAATTTAAAACTACTAAAATTTTCTACTCCTAATTTATTTATGAGACATATCTTCAACACTCCTCCTTGAATCAGAAACTGTAGATTGCAGGCTCAGTTGATTTTGACCTCTTGTATAAATCTGTCAATTCATCTTTGGTCTTGAAAGGCTTGTGTGCATCTTCTGTTCGATTAATTAACAAACTTTTGCCTCTCATATCAACATGTAAAATCTCATGATTGGTGGAATCAAAGATTCGACAATATTTGTCTCCAAATAATAATTTAAATCCTTCTTCCAATAGCTGGCCAACACTTAACAAACTTTTATCAATATAGGGCAAATAAACTGAAATTGTTTTGATTGCCACATTCCCGTTTCCTTAATCACGAATATGGTCATCATTCCCAATTTGGACTCTCTTATTTCCCAAAGGAAAAAACTCTTTAAAAAAAGTTTTGGCATATTCCATGTAGTTTGTACATCCATGGTCAATCATCCAAAAATCAGATTTTGTGGTTGATGAATATGTTGCCACAAATAAGTGACCTTCTTCTTCTTTGGTAACTTGGGCATCTGCTTCATAATTTTGAGATTTGTTTTTGCAAATTACAGCTTCATGGACAAGTTAATTACAGATCTTGCATTGTGCATCTGGTCTCTTCCAACATTTAAATGAAGGATGAACTATTTTTCCACAGTGTTGGCAAGATGGGTAATTTTCTCTTGAATTATTACACTTGCTTTTAGTATTGTGGTTGCCTGCCAAAGCTCCTTCAATCATATCATTTTGCCTCAAAAGCCTCATTTGCTCTTATGCCCGCAATGTATTTAATAATTTTGCCAAGGTAATCTTGGACAAATCTTTTGTGTTTTCCAAGGTAGTTATTGATACTTTGTATCTTTCATGCAGAGTAACAAATTTTTTTTTAACAATTTTTGAATTATTAAATTTTTTTCCAAGCAATGTTACCTTGTTAACAATGCTTAGAAGACAGTCCTTGACGGTCTTAGATTTCTTCAACTTTTGCAATTCGAATTCCCTTAGTAGATTTAACACCTTCATGCCTCGTATACTTTCATCTTCGATATATTCTTCCTTCATATAATACCAAATTTCTTTTGTTGTTTTAATGGTCATAATTCTCATGAAAATTATTTGAGAAACACTAACAAGCAAACTTGTTTTTACCTTTGATTGTAGAAACACTAACAAACAAACTTGTTTTTGCCTTTGATTGTTTGGTTTTCTTTACCTTTTGCCTTTTTATCTCAGGCACCGTGAGATTATCAGGCAGCGGATGAACATCATAATCCTCTTTCACAACCTCCCAAAGATCTAAAACATCAAGATAAGTCTTTATTACTACTGCCCAAAGATGGTAATTGTTACCATCAAAGAAAGAAGGAACTATTTGGAAAAAGTTATTTTTAAAATTCATTTCTCTCACAGATCTCTCAAGAAAATAGTTGTAGATAGCAATTGTTGGTTTTTAGCTTTGAAATTGGAGAAATAACAGAGAAAGAGTTGGAGAGAAAAAGATACTGAAATTGTCTTGTTAAAGAAAGTTTATTTTATTAATAACTCAAAACATATATTTATAGCTAAATTTCTAACTGCACTTCAATTTAAATTTGATAACTAATTTCTATTAAAATAATAAAGGGATAATTAATTCTTAAGTCACATAGAACTCTACCCTGTTAACTGGAGCATGAATAATATAATATAATATAATTCGTCCAAGTCCATATAAGGAGTGGGATATACTTAACACTCCCTTGCATGCCTAGGACTCGTTAACTAGAGCGTGTAAAATATATTATGGGGCCCAACATCGGTGAACAAAGATTTATGAATAATATAATATAGGAATTATCTACTCCAACATCGGTGAACAAAGACAGAGATTTGGGATGGTCGTGACTCTGATATCATGTCAAGAATGGATCTTGGACCTAACTTAATCCTTAAAGCTAGCTCATGAGGGGAGGATTATCCAAGACCATAAGGAGACCAACTACCCATCCTTTTTCCAATCTGGGATATACTTAACAGGTATTAATCAAACAATTCCCGAGCAGGTATATAAAAAGGTGTTGAGTTAGCCCAGAATAAAAAGGGGTGAAACCTTTCAGCCAAAACCAAATCTTATGTGGTAAGATGTAAGGTGAAATTATTGTACCTGTACTTTATGCATTTTTTAATCTTCGAAATCAGAACACAACTGATGCAAGAACAAATTATGTCGTAAGGAAACCAATAAAAAATGTAAAGCTCATCATTTGCAGGCCCATATTTTGGGGGCAGGAGGAAAAGGGTCACTTTTTCTATTACATTAAGGATTTCGAGCACAAGGTAATCCCTGCTCGTAAGAGCTATTGGCAAAGAAAGAAAATTCCAACATGCTACCAAAACCAATAAATTGCAGAAACATGAAAACAATTGCTAACTCAGTTATTTGATAAATTTAAATAGAAAGCCACCTTAGTCTCTCAAAAAGTGTAACATTGTCTATCATTATGGAAAAAGTCTTCAAAAAACCAAGTGCAGCAGTATTAACAGCCAATCTAGTTGTGACCAACGAAGATCAACACTAACAGTCTCTTCTCCATCAATTCAGAACACCATCAAAAGGAATGTTCACATTGGGGCATCTCCAACATCAAAGTTAGATGAGGGGGCGAAGGGAGGTAACTGAGAAGCATGAGCAGCCACAGTGTCCTGAGGTGAATTCACTGAAAATCTGTCAGCGACTGCAAATCTGGTCATTCTGCTACAAGAAACCACCATGTTTTCAGGTGCATTAACAGCACCGTAGCTTGCAGCTGCATAACTGAACATTCCGCTGTGAGCAACCACATTGCTCTAAGGTGTATTTTCAGCACTGAAGCTAGCAGCTGCGTAACTGGATATACCGCTACGTGCAGCATTGAATAACATTGCATGGGAAGTTGGCGCTTTCCCAACATTAAATATGGAATTGAGACCGTTTTCTTTGTCCCTGGGCTCAGTGATTAATGCTTAAAGGTCACTCCCAATTCTGGTGATAGGGTGACCGTAAGCTCCACTATTAGCAGCAGCACATGGTTGTTCGCTAGGTAATCGGGATCTCCCAGCCTCAACAAGAAATCCAGTTTTAGTTGTGTCCTCGTCCTCCATTATTACGTCATAATATGAATATGAACTCAGCATTCATATCAGGATACAAGACTACCATGGCCTGCGGACTCTCCTTCAGTAACTGTTATGGTCTGCTCAGCATTGATGCTTTCTTGAGGAAGTGTGCTCTCATTCTTAGTGCTTATCACTATTTGTGAGGTTCGTGTGGCTTCAGCATCTGCACTAATTATATCGAGAATGCTTTATCTTCTCTTCTCCTTGGGAACGGCTTTGAGATGCTTGAAGTACTTTTGGGCATGGCTAGCCACCTGCATTGGTGTTCTTGTTATCACACAGTTCCTAGATATACTTTTCTAGTGACCTCTTCCATATTTATCTTATCTCCGGATGATACAATAAAACCTTGGTACGTATCAAAAACACTCTAAAAACAGACCACAAAGAAGAGGAAAACCGAGAGCAACACAAACACAAATCATGGGTCCAACAACAACAAGAAACAAGGTGTAACTGACACCAAAAACACTAACAACAACAATAAATAAACCACAATATGATAAGGAGAACAACAATAGGATAACAACAATCCAACGATTACAAGATTGCAAGAAAAACAAGAACTAATGGTTTCCCTAGATAACACTAACTACGACATGAAGTGTAGAGATAGTGAGGCATACACTACAATAAGACCCAAGAACCCAAAGATACATTAACTATAAGGACCCCTAAGACTTACAATAGCAATCCCACACTCTTACGAAGACACGAGAGGGATTCCACCGCTCAAGCACCATCGTTTCCAAGCAATACACATTCACAAGTGAGTCCACACTTGCTCGTGTCCTAGTTTTGGCCTAGGAAGGCTCTCTCTCAAGAGAAGTGTTCTTTCATCAATATTTAATAACTAATGAGCTAAAAACCTAACATTTTCTATGTATAGACTTATTAAAATAAGAAACCAAATGACAAAAGTGCCCCTTAGTGTTAAATGAACAAAATGGAGCCCATGGAGTGAAATGGAGAGGAAACTTTGGAGCCCTTTTGACATTTCAACACGTACACTCCGTAGGTTGCATTCAAAATACTCAAAAGCGTCCATCTTCATGATCGTGCTTGTATCACCGTCTCCATCTTGAGAGGAATTTGATCTCAAATTCAAGGCACAAACCAAATGAAAATGGCTCCAAAAACAGTCCACAAAATTTGAAGAAACCGAGAACATAACAACTTCAAGTTTCGGCCAACATCTTCATTTTGAACCTCGGCTTTCTCTCCATCTCGAGATTTGCCTTTGATAATACTCGGCTAAATTGAGTATCATCCCCGGCCAAGATAGCACTAGGAACATTGTTATTCAATGTAGCCATGAAGTTACCTACAGAACACAAACAAATTAGTTGTACAAAAAAGGTCCTCACACTCCCTTTTTATTTCTTTGTCTCTCCGATTCCTCACACTTTAATCTCACAAGTGTTGTAAGCTTTCTTGTACTCCGTGAGGTATTGAGAGGTGAACCAAACGTTTACATCGACTTCAAAGAATTAAGAGAACACAAAAGGACGTAAACACGAAGGAACGGTTCACAGCCAACTCACAATCTAGTAAATGGTCACTAACTTGTAAGTTAGTGTTGGAATTAACAAACGATACTAGCTAACAAGAAACTAAAACTACGAAATGAAAAATTTGAGCCAAAATTGTTTTGTGAACTGTAAAATGATGATGTGGCAGCCAAGTATTGGTTGCTATTTCTACAATTTTATTTTTCAAAGTCCAAGTCTTGACCCATTTTTAATTTGGATTAGTGGAATTTATTTTAAGTAGGGAATAATAAGTCTTGGAACCTTTTTCAAGTTTCAAATTTTGAGACTTGACCTTTGTAATACTTTTCCTTAAAACATGGGCCCTTGTCTAATGGAAAGTGGTTGGAAGTAGGTTGTAAAGTCTTGAGTGTGTAGGAAAAGTCTTTGAGTCACAAGTACTACACCTTGAAACTTGGATCTATGTCTTGCAAGACTAACACAATACAGACTCTTTTTCTTCAACTTCTAAGATCAACAACCACTTTTTCTTCAACAATATATGGAGATGGTGAAGAACACCAAGAACAAAGCCTTTGAGTCTTGAAGTTCTAAAATTCAAGTTGCCCCCCCCCCCCCTCCCCAAACAACACCACCATTTTTTCAAGCTTAAAATTCACAACAAAATACCCACAATACACGTTCAAAACTTGAACCAGCAACAACAATACCAAAAACAATCGGCCACACTTTGGATTCACTACATCCACATCAACTTTTAAAGCTCAAACTTAGATTTCGAATTCTTTAGTGTTGGGGATGAAGAAGATAAAACTACCAACAACATAACACAAAAAAAAGGACTGTTTGATCTATGTTTACAAGACATAAATCTCGGCTAAGACACAACAAGATACAATTTCGGCCAAGACAACAAAAATGGTTAGATTTGCTTTTTTTTGAATTTTCAGTTTTTAACACTTTCTTTTAATTGAATTTTCAAGCAATCAAGCCCAAGATTGATCTTGTGGGAACAAAATCAAGCCATGCTTTGATACCAAATGATATGATACAAACTTGGTACGTATCAAAAATACTCTAAAAATAGACCACAAAGAAGAGGAAAACCGAGAGCAACACAAACACAATTCTTGGGTCCAACAATAACGAGAAACAAGGTGTAACTGACACCAAAAAAACTAACAACAACAAGATATAAACCACAATATGATAAGGAGAACAAAAATAGGATGACAAAAATCAAACTATTACAAGATTACAAGAACAACAAGAACTAATGGTTTTCCTAGATAACACTAACTAAGACATGAAATGTAGAGATAGATAGTGAGACATACACTACAATAAGAACTAAGAACCCAAAGATATATTAAAATTAAGGACCCCTAAGAATTACAAAAGCAACACCACACTCTTATGAAGATATGAGAGGGATTCAACCACTCAAGCACCATCGTTTCCAAGCAATACATATTCACAAGTGAGTCCACACTTGCTCATGTCCTAGTTTCACCCTAGGGAGGCTCTCTCTTAAGAGAAGTTCTCTTTCATCAATATTGAATAACTAATGAGCTAAAACCCTAACATATTCTATTTATAGACTTATTACAATAAGAGACAAAATTACAAAAGTATCCCTAAGTGTTAAATGAAAAAAATGGAGCCCATGGAGTCCAATAGAGGGGACCCTTTTGAGACCTATTGACACTTCAACTTGTACACTCCTTAGGTTATATTCAAAATACTCAAAAACGTCTATCTTCATGATAGTGCTTGTGTCACCGAAGAAAGGACTTATAGAAGGTGATAAAGAATGGATCTTGGGCCTAACTCAACCTCAAAATCTAGCTCATAAGGGGAGGATTGCCCAAGTCCATATGAAGAGACTAATTATCCATCCCTTTTTCAATGTGGAATACTTAAAACTCCTCCACATGCCCAGGCGTCATTAACTAGAGCGTGGACAACATAATACGACGACCCAATATCTGGGAACAAAGATTTGGGATGGTTCTAGCTGTGATACCATGTAAAGAATAGATATTGGGCCTAACTTAACCTCAAAAGATATCTTAGGAGGGAAGAATTTCACAAGTCCATACAAAGAGACCAAGGACCATACATGCCCAGGACTAGTCATCTAGAGTGTGGAGAATATAAGATGGGGGCCGAACATAAAAAATAAATGAATTGGGTGGGTCTGAATCTGATATCATGTAAAGAATGGATCTTGGGCCTAACACAACCTCAAAATCTAGCTTAGTACACTTTTATACAGTTGTTTTCAATAATTATCATCAAAGGCAAAACCATGGTTCGATACATCTCTATCCTTCTTCCCTCCTCCATTCGACTTTAATTTTCTATTGATTTCATATGGTAATATGACCTTGTCAAGAAGAAACACTGAGTCCATTTAATACGGATTTGTCGTTGGTGTCCTCTTCTCCTTTTCCACATATTCACCAACCACATTGTTAATGTTTTCAACAACAAAAAGACTAGGTGGTTGATATAGCCATGGATTAAATAGCCTTGGTTGACTATATTTCACTTGGACTATAGACCAATTTTTTTATCACATTATCACCACCTATATATTCTTGAATACTACGCGAGATAATTCCACCAATAGAAACACCACAAAAAAATCCTACCTTTTACATTATTACCACTATTAATCGGATTCAACTACACATGCTTGTGTGCCATATCTTCAATTGATCTTCACACAACCCCTAACCTAATAAAGGTCGCCTTCTAACGACTTTCTAATATCTCTAATCTTCTAAATATACAAATTCCCTCCACTTAAAATAACCCTAACCCTATCATCTTCTCTTGTAATCAATGGTCTAACAATCTCATTATCCATCTCTGTCCCACCACCATCGCCTCCTTCATTTCTAATGTTTGTTCAACCACTATCACGACCCTAATTTCAAAAAATTTTCCCACCACCATCACCACCTTTATTTTTAACAATCGTCCCACCACTATCTCGGCGCTTATTTCCAATATTTGTCCCACCACCATAGCGGGGTAGGACAGATTTGGAAATAAGGGTTGCGATGGTAGTGGGATGAATGTAGGAAATAAAGGATGAGATATTGGTAGGAAGGTTGTTGAAAATGAAGGTGGTAATGGTAGAGGGACATATTTTTGAAATGATGGTCATGATAGTGGTGGGACGAACGTTAGAAGTTAAGGAGGCAATGGTGATGGGACGGAGGTGGATAATGAGATTGTTAGACCATTGATTACTAGAGTAGATGAAAGGTTTAGGATTAGTTTAAGTGGAGGAAATTTTAATTTTGAGAAGATTAGAGAGATTAGAAGGACGTTAGAAGGTGAGCTTTCTCAAGTTAGTGGTAATAATGACAGAGGTAGGATTTTTGTTGGTGTTCCTGATGGGTAGAATTATCTCGCGTAGTCATCAAGAATATTTAGGTGGGGATAATTGATACCAAACGGTATCTAAAAGAGTACAAAATAGTCCACAATCGCACAAACAGTCCACACGCACAACACACTTAACGGAAACAACAAACACCAACTTAAACGATAGAGAAGATATGCAAATTGACATAAGGAGAACTCATATTATAGCAACTAAAGAGTGTATTAATACTATAAAACCTCTACAAAAAAAAGTTAACAACCACCACATTCTTACGGAACACAAGAGGAGCTCAGTTCCCTCAAGTACTCACGTTTCTAGCCGATACACACAACATAAGTAGAAGCCATTTCTTATGGTGTCAAATGGTGGTCTACTCTCTTATTGAGAGGAAGATGATTTTATATATTACAAGTGATTTTTAAGAATAAGCTAACTAAGAGAACAATACTAATGAAACACCTTAAATAGTCTCTACAAGAAGGATGGCCAAAGGACTCCTTTGCCCTTAATGAAAGTGGAGGGTGTGGAGTGTTTGGGGAATCCTTGGGGGTGTATTTTGTGCTCCTAATTTTATCCCCCACATGTTAATACGTACACTCCCTTGGGCGAGTTTCCAACAAGCTCAACCGCGTCCATTTTCATAAACACGCCTTGAAGCCTTTGTACTTCTCGAGCCTGACTTCCAGTAAATGGTCTAGAGCCCGTGACACTCGTATCATCCTATCCATATTGAGAGGAGTTTGATCTCAAACTCACAGGTTCTTCATATTCAGTGTTATCAATCCATGGGAGGTCACACAAGTTGAACGTGTTATGCACTTGGTATTCCGGTGGCAAGTCAATCTTGTAAGCATTATCGTTGATTCTTTCAAGAACTTGGAATGGACCATCACCTCTTAGAAGTAACTTTCCCTTTATTTTGTTAGGGAACAGGTCCTTACGTAGGTGTACCCATACCCAATCTGCTGGTTTAAGTACAAGACACCTTCTCCCTTTGTTGACTCATTTTGCCACCTCTTGCTTCTTCTTCTCAAGCCGCATCCTGACCTTATCATGCAATATTTTCATAGCTTCAGACCTCTTATTTCAGTCTAATCTAATAAAAACATCACTTGACAAAGGATTTACATCCAAGGTGGTTAGGGGATTGAAGCCGTAGACACATTCAAAGGGCGTAATGCCTGTACTCGAATGAATCACCCGATTGTAAGCAAATTCTATGAGAGGTAGGTGATCTTCCCAAGATGTCAACTTACCTTTAACCATGGAATGTAGAATGGAACCCAAGGTTCGATTCACTACTTTCGTTTGGCCATCGGTTTGTGGGTGGCAAGACGTAGAAAACAATAATTTAGTTTCCAGACTACCCCACATTAACTTCCAAAAGTGACTAAGGAACTTAGAATCCCTATCACTTACAATGGTCCTTGGGATGTCGTGTAACTTAACAATATTTTCAATAAACAAAGAAGCTACACTAGCCACATCTTACCTATTTTTGTATGGAATAAAGTGTGCCATTTTGGAGAAACGATCAATGACAACAAAGATGCTATCCCGACCCCTTTGAGCCCGTGGCATCCCCAACACGAAATCCATAGAAGTATCAAACCATGGGCGTGATAGAGTGGGAGGCGGGGTGTATAACTCGTGAGGAAGGAGCCTCTTAGCACTCCTACAATCCATGCATTGGCCGCAAATTTTGACAACATCTTTGCACATACTTGGCCAATTGAATTGGTCCTCCAATATCCCGAGGGTCTTATCAATTCCAAAGTGACACATGAGACTGCCACCGTTTTCGTCCCTCGCAAACAACTCTTTCCAAGAGCAAGAAGGTACACACAATTGTCTTTCTTGAAATAAGAACCCATCAAACATGGCATAAGGACTAGACTCCAAGGGCCTCCTTTTCCTACCGACTTCACTTTACCTAAATATAGGAGCAAAGTAAGGGTCCTCGGCCTACAAAGATTTGAGGCTCTCAAACCCCATTAGCTTGGATGATAAAGTGGGCACAAGAACATGTTTTTTAGATAATGCATCGGCCACCACATTATCCTTTCCCCTTTTGTATTGAATCACATAGGTAAAGTTTTTAAGAAATTCAATCCATTTGGCATGCCGTTTTTTAAGTTTATATTGTGCCCAAAGGTGCTTCAAGGATTCATGATCCGTTCGGATTATGAATTCCTTGGGCCAAAGATAGTGTTGCCGATTGCCTAACGCTCTAACCAAGGCATACAACTCAAAGTCATCATAGAGTAGTTTAGAGTTGCTCCTTTGATCTTTTCACTAAAATAAGCAATGGGAATTAAATAAAACAGCCCGTATGCCTACTTTACTGGCATCGTATTTAACTTCTAACACCTTGTCAAATTTAGGCAATTGCAACAACGGTGCCGAAATAAGCATATCTTTCAAGGTCACCCCACTTGAGAGGTTGGTGCCTTCAGATGATTTCGGTCAAGGGGGTGGAAATGGTACTAAATCCTTTAACAAACCTCCTATAAAAACTTGCCAACCCATGGAAGGATCGAACTTCACCCAAGGTTTTTGGGGTTGGCCAATCTTTAATGGCGGTTATCTTGGATTCGTCTACCTCCACTCCCCTCGAGCTTACAACAAATCCCAAAAACACAACTTTATCAACACCACAGGAGCCTTTTTCAATATTAGCATACAACTTTTCTTTCATAAGAACATCAAACACACTCCTTAGATGCAAGACATAATCAATAAGAGACTTACTATAAACTAAAACATCATCAAAGTACACGACCACAAATTTTCCAATAAACGGCTTCATCACATGATTCATTAGCCGCATAAAGGTACTAGGATCATTGGTAATACCAAATGGCATGACTATCCACTCATATAGACCAAATTTGGTCTTGAATGTGGTCTTTCATTTATCACCCGGTTGCATACGAATTTGGTGATATCCGCTCCTAAGATCAACCCTAGAAAACACACAAGAGCCATTTAGTTCGTCAAGCATATAATCTAGCCTAGGAATAGGATGACGATACTTTATCATAATTTTTTCTACGGATCGGAAGTCCACGAACATTCGCCACATCCCATCCTTTTTTGGCATAAGCAACACCAGGACCGTGCATGGACTCATTCTTTTCTTGATATATTCTTTGTTGAGGATGTCCTTAATTTGCCGTTGGAGTTCCTTTGTATTCGTGGGGTTGCTCTTATAAGCTGGCTTTTTTGGCAATTGCGACCCTGAAACAAAGTTGATTTTGGTGCTCGATTTCTCGAAGTGGAGGAAGTCCTTGCGACAACTCACTTAGGAACACATCATCAAATTCCTACAAGACATTAGAAATAGAAGATGGGATAGGGGAAGTGGATGGGTTAGCATTCATAATATGTTTCAAAAATAGAATGGGATTAGTATCATCATACTTTTTGAAGAGGTCTCCCTTACGATCCAACATTACAATTGAATCCCTACCCCTCAATGATGAAACTCCCACTTCACCCTTACCCTTTCCACTCTCGGGTTCCTCCCCTCTACCCATAGGTTCTTTTTCTTTCTTTCCCTTTCCTGGAAAATTCTTTATTTATTGATGTGCCTCACACACTTGTGATGGTTATAGTGGTCTAAGGTTGTACTTTCGACCTTTGAACTCAAAAGAATAATAATTAATTCGGCTTTCATGCTTGGTTGACCTATCATATTGCCATGGCCGACCCAACAAAAGGTTACAAGCATGCAAAAGAATAATGTCGTAAAGTACCTCATCCTCATAATTTCCAACCTTTAACCGAATCACCACTTGACGAGTCATCTTCAAATCTCCACAATCATTTAACCTTTGGAGTCTATAAGGACTCGTATGTGGAGTAGTTGGTAACTTCAAGTTATTCACTATCGAGGCACTAGATACATTAGCACAACTTCCGCTATCAATAATCAAGGAGCACACACTCCCCTTAATGAGGCACTTAGTATGAAAGAGGTTTTCCCATTGGCTAGGATCATCCAACACTTTGCTAATCATAACTCTCTATACCACATAATTAGGCACTTCAGGTTAACCTTCTTGAGGCCAAACCTCTTCTTCCTCATTATCACTAGGCCTCTTGGCCTCCCCTCTCTCTCCATTTTGAGCGACTTCATTATTTTCAGCCATTTTATGTCCCAATTCTTCCCCCAAGAAATACAATTCCTTTCTCTCAATATCACATTTCTCCAATTAGGACACTTACTAGCCTTGTGTCCCCATCCATGGTATTTGAAGCATTGGAATCCCTTGACATTGGAAGAAACATTTGTCTTTCCCTCAAGCCATAGAGGAGGTGGTTGAGTACTCTTGCTCATGGGTGGAGGGTTCTTGACTGGTTGTTGTTTGGGTTTGTTTCACCCAAATATAAGGGAACCACTTCTCTCCCTTTGGTCCAACCCGAGGGCACTTGGTAGGCTTTGGTTTTGTAGGCCGACCTTTCCTTGTTCTCTCGTTCAATCTCTAAAGCCGCTTGAAAGATCCCTTCAATAGTTTCAAACTTATGAAGTATCATGTGTGTAGAGATTTCCTTGTTTAGGCCGACCTTGAACCGGATGGTATCATGGCTCACTTGTTCTCCTCTATGATCAAGTTTCAAGATGAGTTGTTGAAACTCATCATACTAGGTTTCCACACTTTTGTTTCCTTGCTTCAAGTTGTCAAATTTTGAAAGGAGTTCATTTTGATAGCTTTCAGGAAGGTACCTTTGCCTCATAAGATACCTTAATCGAAACCAAGGAGGGGGTTGCCCCCTAATCAATACGTTGCCTAAGCGTTTGGCATACTCTCACCACATGGTAGCATATCCCTCAAAATGAGCAATGGTGTAGCAACTCTTTTTCTCCTCTGCAAGATCATTCACTTGAAAGACTCTCTCGCATGTGGATTCCCATGGGAGAAACTCTTCGGGACCACTTTCTCCCTTAAAGATCGGAAGCTCTATTTTGATAGTATTGAGGCCAACATCCCTTTCCTGAACACTTTGGCCACGCCTACCTTCAAGCTCTCGGTTCTCCCTCATGTCTATCCTTCTACCTCTCATCCCCTCTTCCATAAAATAAGGATCATCATACATACCATACCCTCCCCTTCGATTCTCTCTCACAAATCCCTCTTCTTGCATTGACGAGTTTTGGACATTTGGAATTTGGTATAGTGAATTGGCATTTAGTGGTGAAGTTCTTTGGATTGGCTGATTTTGGTTTGGAGGAGTCGGATTTAAGGGTGGCATTTGGGTTCCAAGTCCATCATGTGGGACTTGGTGATATGGGGAATGGATTGGTCCATCAAGGCCTTACCCTTGTGAGTAATAGTTGGCTTGAGGTATGGAATTTGGTGGACACATCCTTTGGTGCGTGGCTTCGGAGGTAATGGTTGGGGATGTGTTTTGAGGAGTTGAGGGTTGAGAACTACGTTGTCTTTCTACCCTTTCCATCTGGCCACTAATAGAGGCCACTTCCACTCACAACTTATCAAGACCAGCATTCACTCTAGCCACGTCCTGAGACAAGGATTCAAGATTAGCCACAAGAGCATTTAGAAATTTTGGTCCACGGTTTGTGTATTGGAAGTTTCGGGTTCCATGTGTAATGGTTCCATTTTCCAATGTACCTACAAAAAAAACAAACGTTAGTTTAAAAATATCCTCACACACTCTTCATACTTGGCTTTCTCACTTGGCCCTTCAAGTGTTAAAGCTGTCTATCAATCCTTGAGAACTTAGGATGAGTCTATTCTTGAGTTCGAATGGATTTTGGTTTTAAAGACTCAAGGATGTTTCGTACGCACTAGAACCAAGAACAACTATGAATGGTAAATGAGCAAAGCACCACAAAGAACGTTGACACGAAGAGGTACTCGAAAACTAGTTCACAACTTAGTAGGTTGTTACTTAGTTGCCAACTAGTGTAGGAGTCAATAGAAAGAAAACTAATAGAGACAAGGAAAGAACTTGGAAGGTCCTATGACTTAAGTTTGTTGTTGATGTGGCCCACAAGTTTTATTTTGGCCGTTTGGTATTCTTGTTTTTGTTTAAGTTTGATGTTGTCCCACTTGAAAGACTCAATCTTGATTGTTTGGTGATGGTTTTTTGGTTTTTGGAGTGAAAAAACAAGACTTGGAACTCTTTTTCTGAAGGTCAAGGTGTCAATAAGCTTTTCACCAACTTGCACCAAAATGGCAAAACACCTTTTTAGCTTTGGTTTGTCCCTTCCCCCTATTGGATATTTTTTGAAAAGGTTTGACACCCTTTTGGTAAGTAAGCTTTTTGGGAGGCCCTTCGTCTATTTGCCTCTTTGATGTTGTCTTGAAACTAATTCCAAGACAAACACAAGACCTTGTGTAACACCCCAACGTCTTCTTAGCTAAATTCCGTCCATAGAAAGACTAAGTATTAGCTTTTAGAATGATATAAATTAATTTTCATGTGAAATTTCCTAGATTTCAACCTTTCATTACGTAGATGACTGAATTAGCTTTCCAATGATATAAGATTCATCCAAAACGGATCCTCGGTGAAGAAGTTATGAATAATTTAAAGTTCCAGTCATAGACATCGTTATTTTGGTGTATAGCGAGTCGCGGAGAGGGTCAAATTGACAATCGTCAAATTCCAGTGGGGCTCCGCGATGGTGGTGCATCGCGGAGGCACTCAATTTCCCACTCGTCAAATTCCAGTGGACCACCGTGATTCTGGTGTATCACGGTGGCACCCGAAATCAGGTTTTTAAGTTCAAATTTCGAGTTGCGTTCAGGAGTCATTAAGGGTAATTTTGTCTTTTTCCTATCCTTTAAAAACCGTCCAAACAAAGGATTTAGGGTATTTTTGAGAAACTTAACCCTACTTTCATCAAAATCATCAAGAAGCCTCTCTAGAGCTTCCAACAAGAACTTCAAGAAACTCAAGATTCAACCGTGGGTTTTCAAAATCGATTGAAGATTGGAAATCCCTTAATCATAGGCTTCAAGAAACACCCATTGTTTTCCTATTTTGAGGTACACGGGGTTTTTTTAAAAATCTCATGGGCATAGAAATCATGATTTTAAGAAAGGGGTTTTCAGATTTATGAATACATTCATATTTTAGAAATCTTGACGGTATTGTTTTGGTCTTTTGATGATTTGAAATTATATATATATATATGTGTGTGTGTGTGTGTGTGTGTATGTATGTATGTATGTATGAATGTATGCATATGTTTTATGATATGGATCCCTCTCTTGGTATGATTTTTTCAATTTTCTTATGATATGGATTGTTTTGAATGTATCTTTAAAAGCATGATATGGAATATCTTGATTAATGCTACAAGTTGATTTATGGTTTTGAATTCGAAAGAGAGGGTTGTGCATATTGATAAATGTTGAAAATATTCATATAATGAAAAGAGTGCATGATTTTGCCAAAAGCACACGACCACCATATGTTTGAACAATCTCAGCATAGTTTTGACATGTGTTTTTGGAACATGAAATCTTTTATATTGTTTGCATGTTTGGGTGGTCTGAACTGTGTTTTAATGAAAGAATTATGCATGATGCATTATGGCTCAGAAATAGGACCTGCAGGTCTTGGTGTGACGTTACCAATTCAAATTATGCCATGATAATTAAGAACAGATTTAATGCATGTTTTGAAATTAGACTTTTCAGATGTTGAAACTAGAAACATGCATGATTTAGAACAGGATAAAATTGGGCATAAAGACAGTTTAGGTGGTTCCCCGAAGAAGGAGTGAGTATCAAACAACTCATATCTCAAAATCGTGATTTAACGATTCGGGTTTATTTATTACGCTAGCCTAGAGCCCTGTGGCGTATCAGATTTAGGAACACCATCCCTTGCGGCACACTTGGGTTGGGGGCTTCCCCGCTGAGTCAATGACGGATTCCATACCGCCCGTGGAATATAAGAATTGTAAGGGAGTGCCACCAAACTCAGAATTAATATATAGATAAGAACTTGCATTGACATGCATGTTACATGTTTTTCAGAAATGCGCCCATGTGTTTCGAAAGCCACTTGATGTATAATGTTTTGACAAAGTTGTTTCCCAAACTATTTTATTCACATATAAGCTTTATTTTTTATTTCTTCGTGTACCCGTTCATCTCCCCCCCCCCCCCCCCCCTCTTCCCTCTAGGTTCTGAGGCTCAGTCTAGGGGTCCAGAAAGGCAGTAGATTCATCAGACAGAGATGTAGTGATTAGTTGGTTAGCCTTCTCTATTCCAGAAGGCCCATCTTTCAGATTATGTCCCTTATTATAATTTTATTCTACTGGGGGCCTTGTCCCAGTTTTCAGACAGTTGTCAGATTTTCCTGTAGCAGAGATTTCATAGACTGAGTTAGATGTTATTAGATGTAGTTGATTTTCAATTTTCATACTTATGCTGAATTCAAAATTGACCATGTTTTCGTAGCAGATTATGTTTCCGCATCTTCTTTATGTATATGAATATGTGCATGCTTACCAGATAGAGAGGGACGTTCTGGGCCCTCAGGGTTCGGGATGTCCGTCACGGCAAAGCCCTAGTTTGGGTCGTGAGACCTTGCCTCTCTCTTTTTTTTTTCCAAATAAAACACACCTTTTGTTGAATATTCACCTCAAGAACATTATCAACAACAATAAGAACACTTCTGAACAACAACAATATTCAAGTCATCCAACCCTTCAACAACACTTAAAAAAAGCTCAAATCTTGGACCTTCGACTCAAGTGTGCTTAAGAAACAACAAGCTAATACACAAAACTACTAAGACAAGAAAAATAACACCTATAACTAGACACAAATTCGGCCAAACAACAAGAATGGACACGTTTGCTTCTTTTTGGAATTTTCAGATTTTCAACACTTATTATTTTTTTTCGATTTAGAGAGCCCAAGATTGGTAGTGTAGGAACACAACCAGCCTTATCTTTGATACCAAACGGTATCTAAAATAGCACGAAGCAATCCACAACCGAACAAATAGTCCACCCGGACAAGACACTTAACGGAAACATCAAACACCAACTTAAACGATAGAGAAGATATGTAACTTGATGCAAGGATAACTCATAATGCAGAAACTAAAGATTGTATTAATACTCTTAAACCTCTACAAAACAAGTTAAGAAGCACCACATTCTTACGGAACACAAGAGGAGCTCGGTTCCCTTAAGCACTTTCGTTTCTAGTCGATACACACAACATAAGAAGAAACCATTTCTTGTGGTGTGAAATGGTGGTCTACTCTCTTCTTGAGAGGAAGATGATGTTCAATATTACAAGTGATTTTTAAGAATAAGCTAACTAAGTGAACAAGACTAAAGAAACACCTTAAATAGTCTTTACAAGAAGGATGGCAAGAGGACCCCTATGCCCTTAATTAAAGGGGAGGGAGTGGAGTGTTTGGGGAAGCCTTGGGGGTTTATTTTGAGCCCCTAATGTCAGCCCCCACATGTCAATACGTACACTCCCTTGGGTGTGTTTGCAACAAGCTCAACCGTGTCCATTTTCATAAACACGCCTGGAAGCCTTTGTAGTTCCCGAGCTTGACTTCTGGTTAATGGTCTAGAGCCCGTGACACCCGTATCAATAATGTTATAAAAATTAGGTCTGTAGTGCGAGTGAAATATAGTCAACCAATACCATTTCATTCAAAGCCATATCAACCACCCAGTCTTTCTTTTGTTGTAAACAATAACAATGCGGTTGGTGAATATGTGGAGAGGGAGAAGAGGATACCAAAGGAAAATCCGTATTACAAGAACTAGGAGTTTCTTCTTGAGAAGGATAGATTACCATCTAAAATCAATAGAAAATTGAAGAAGAATGTTGGAGGGAAGAAGGATAGAGGTGTATTGAACCATGGTTTGGGCTTTGATGATAATTATAGGAAACAATTGTATAGAAGTTTACTAAGCAAGTTTTTGAAGTTGAGTCAGGCCCAAGATCCATTCTTTACAGCAGGAAAGAGAGGGAAACAAATTATTATCATCTTTAAAGTTGATCAACGAAACCACACACTACGTCTTATAAAGCCCAAAGCCAAAAGGTATGATGCCATATGCATTTTTATTGCCTTTTGTGTGCACTGTCTAACGTTACTGATAACAATAATAAGAACCAGCACATCCTATCCACTCACCCTCACAACATAAAATCACCATT
>NW_025849093.1:482077-490422 GCF_002878395.1 Capsicum annuum
TTGAAATAGTGTGCGTTAATGAATTATAATAAGGAAAATCGTAAGGTCATGATCGATTATTGTGGCTACGGAGTTCTAGTGTACGATTGTTTCTTGATGTTTTATTTTGTAATTTCCAATTGAGAATTGTGTGTAAGGTTGGGTTGCAAATCATGTTTGGCTCTAGACACTTAGTTTGAACAGTTGATGGCCATGGAGGTGGATGTGATTATTTCTTGGCTAATGATACTAGTTTTGTGAAAGCGATCTAATAGGATTGAACAGTGCATGCTAGAGCTTAAGTTTATTTGATTCATAATGAAGTATGATGTTGTATGTATAAAGTAGAAGTCTACCAAGGTGATATAAGGTTGCGGTATTTTCCTAAGGCTATTACATGTTGTGTGTGGCTAGTGGTACCGTTGAGTTGCTAGGTGGAGAAAGATTAGTTAGATGGTATATGGTGTTCTAAATAGTCAAGTTAAGGAGTTTTGATTGATCATGTTGAGCCTTTTGATATGATCTTGATTCTCATAGTAGAGAGATATAAGTTTGGAGTCGCAATATTGGTAGGCTATGTCGAAAGTAGTATGATTCATCAAAGGCTTGGTGATATCTATTTTAAGTGTTAGAATCTAGGTTTGAATTTTTGAAGGTTGAACCGATAGAAATAAGAGTTGAAGCGCTAGAGGGTATGCACTCTAACATTGGGGATACTCATGAAGATTTGAAGTTAGTAAGTGTTCAGGTATTATATGATGACTATTAGGGGGCTATAGAAAAATAGAGTATATCTCAGAAGGTAGTATTAGCAGTGGGTTTTCCCACTTCCATTGTAGTCATTCGGGTTACGTTCTGTTTAATTGTGTGTATTGTCGTATTCTATACCCCAGAGTGCAGTTAGTGTGGTTCAATTTAGAGTTTGGTAAGGGATCTCTTAAACTTAAGATGACGGCTTAAAGCTGAGGGGGAGATAATAGAACAAGTGACCAAGGTAGGCTCTCTGATTTTAGTAGTAATGCAAGTATGATATAGAATATAATAAGTGATGGTGAGGCTCAACCCATTCTTATCTCAGTATTTTTCAGTTATCCTAATAAATAACTCATGCCTTTCATTTCAATTTCATGATCATAGTTCATGTTCATGCATATAATAGAGAATCATGCACTCTTCCAGTTCAAAAATGAGGAGTTCCAGTTTATTTCATTAGTCCGAATCACATTCCATAAGTTATGAACTCCAAGTTGAGGTTATCCAGCACTTGACTCATGTACTCACTCTTTATAGTGTGCTCAGTTTCCATAACTCATGTTGCACTCCAAGAGATTGGCGAGATTCAGCTTATAGCCAGGTGTTCCCTAAACTCATATCACTTTGATGAATCCATTATGTTTATTCATTGTTCCTCAGGACTCAATTAAGTGTCAAGTCTCATATAATATCCTTCCATGCTTCAAGGTCTTATGTTCTAACCTTTTAGCGACTACTCCTTATGTGATGATAGTGGTGACGAGTAAATTTTTCTTATTGATGGAAGACCATTGTATGCTTGTTTTAGATAAGGCCATAAGTGTAAAGTAATATTTGGGGCCAAGTCATTGATACATGTTATGGTCAATTGAAAGTTGTGTGTGCATGTTCTTCGGGTAGCGCGAGGGAGTTATATTGATAGTGGTTCAGATAATATGTGAAGTATGTCATTATCAGAGTTTGTTTGGAAGTTCATATGTGGTTATAAAGATGGGCTTGGATGACATGTTGGTATTTAAGTAGAGGAACGCAATATGCACTAGTGAATCCATTGTAAGAGTTCATTGTTGGTCATTGAAGTGGTAAGGCACGTTATGCTTAGGGTGTGATCTGTAAAAAGATATGGAAGCTTGAATCAAATGAGTATCGTATTTAAAGGGAATAGTATAGTTAAGGGAGTATTCGGGAAGTGTACTAAGCTTGAAAATAAGAAGTTGCTTTGCCAAAGGCCTGGTTAGTCTATCCTAGTTTATGACTTATACATTTATATTCCATGCTATGTAGTGGTGTCATTGTTGGGATTCCTTAGATGAATGTCTTGTGTAACACATTCCCAAGATTATTTGCTCCCTGGTGTTACTAGAACTTCTTTAGAAAAAGTGTTGAAGAGATAGTCCAGTTAAGTATAAGTTTCCAGTGTAATTTAGTTTAACAGTCAGGTAGACAAGTTATGGTGGTTTTCCACCTCTTCACCTAGTCCTACTATCCGAAGTCTTAGGCGTATGAACATCCCAAGATATAATCTATTCCATCCATGTAAGTTGCAAATTCATTTCAGTTAAGGATCATGATTCAAATTCAGCTATTTAGTCATGACTCAGCTCATAAGAGATCAGCACATAATCTCAAATTTCCCAAGTATTTTAGCTCAGACAATGTAATACCCTGATACGATCTATGTCCAGTTGTATCATGATTCGTACTTGCATAAGTTATGTCATGACTCAAACTAGGGCCTGGCCGTGAAGGACATCCTGAACCATGAAGACCCAGAACGCCCTTCTCTATCTGGTAATCATGCACAACATTCTCATAATAAAAGAAGATGTGGAAACAAAATCTGCTACGGAAACATGGTCAATTCTAAAATCAACATAATATGGAAATTGTAGATCAACTACATCTAAGTAACATCTAACATCAGTATATGAAATCTCTACTACATGAAAATCTGACAACTGTCTGAAACTGGGACAAGGCCCCCAGTAGACCAAAATGGAAATAAGTAACGGAATCTGAAAAAGGAAGGCCTTCTAGAATAGAGAAGGCTCAACAGCTGGATACTCCAACTCTGATAAAAATCTACTGCTTTGATGGACCCCTAGACTAAGCCTCAGAACTTTGAGGGAGAAGGAGGGGTCAATATAGATGTACTGGCATGGAAAGTAATCTAAAATAAAGCTTTTATATAAATAAAATAATGAGAGAGCAATTTGTCAAAATATCATGCATGTAATAGTTCTAAAACACATGGGTACTTTCTTCAAATCATAATTCATTCTTGTCAATACAGTGTCTGCTCTTTGTATTACTTCTGAGTTAGGTGGCACTCCCCTACAATTTTGATATTCCACGGGCGTTATGGAATCCGCCATTGACTCGGCGGGAAAGCCCCCAACCCAAGTGTGTCGTAAGGGTTGGATTTTCTAATTCTGATACGCCACATGGCACTAGGCCAGCGTAATATAGTATACCCAGATCGTCAAATCACGGTTTCGAGCAACGAGTTGTCTCAACTCATGCCTTCTTCGAGGAACCACCTAAGCTCTCTGTATGCCAAATTTTATCCTGTTCTGAATCATGCATTTTTTTTAGTTTCAACAACTGATAAGTCTGACTTCATACACGCTTTCTGTTCTATTCTGAATTATCATGGAATAAACTGGATTGGTGTCATCACACCAAGACTTTCAAGTCCTATTTCAGAGCCATAATGCATCATGCATAATCCTTTCATTAAAATACAGTTCAGACCACCCAAACATGGAAATAGTATAAAAGATTTCATGTTCCGAAAACACAAGTCAATACTATGCAAGAATACTTCTTTGTTATATGTATATTAAACATTTATCAATATGCATAACCCTCTCTTTTTATTTCAAAATCTTGTTCAAGTCAAAGCATAAATCAAGACATTTCATATCATGCTTTCAAGATGCAATTTTAGAAATATTCATATCATATGAAAGATGGGAAATTCACAATAAGAGAGGGGTTCATTATAATTCATGCTCTCAATTGAATATTCATCCTTAAACACATTCATACACACACATATATATATATATATATATATATAATTTTTTTCAATCAATTTGGAGGAAGGTCTGAAGACCAAAACAATACCGTCAAAACATCTAAAACATGATTATATTCGTAAATCAAAAACCCTTTTCTTAAAAAAATGAATTCAATACCCATGAGATTTTAGGAAAACCTAGCGTACCTTAACTCGAAAGATAATAGATAATTCTCGAAGCTTGAGGATTGGGGATTCCAAATCTTCAATGGCTTTTGAAAATCCACAGTTGAATCTTGAGTTATTTGGGTTTCAAGTTTGAAACCCTTAGGAGTGTTCTTGGTGATTTTTGAGAAAAATATCAATGATATGGGTATTCGGGAGCTTATTCCCGTGTTAGAGGTGATAAGGGGTTGGCGAAGTACCATTTTACCCTTAATGAGATTGAATAGGGTGCTGAAAATTGGCGGAGCAAGATACCCCGGGTTGCGCCCTGCCTAGAGCACCGGAGTACCCCAGGTGTCGCCCGCCTTAGAGCGGTGGGGTAGCCTGGGCAGCACATGCCTTAGAGCGGGGGAGGACCCCGGGCGGCGCCCCCTTATCGCTCGAAGCTACTGGAATGGAACACCAAACTTGCCCTTAGGCTCGTCTAAAAATTCTGAAACTCACCCGAGATGTACTACGACCTTAACTTATCGCAACGCAATAGGAAAATCTAAAGTCGGACGTCGGAAGGATTGAAAATAAAACCCCCGAAGATTAGGAGCTAAAAATGAGACTAAGTCTCTTGACATTGAGAATATTTTCAAGTTTCCAAGGCTAAGAGTACACTACTAGGGGCTAGCACAAGCATGCATTTTACGGGGCGTTACATTATCCCCCCTTAGGATCATTCATTCCCGAATGATGATGCAGAAATACAGCCAAGCAGTATTTCAAGCATACTATGATATAGGAGAATAAGACAAAGATTCGTACCTCGGTCAGATATGATGGACACAGGTGCACTATGCAAACGAACTATTTATGTAATGAACAGATTGGCATAATCCTCTCCTGAATAGTTAGTCCTGATAGGCAGAAGTGGGATGACTTCGTCATCCTATCTACAATTACCTAAATAGAATCATACTGGTTTCGGGACTACGAAAGTTCTGTGATGAAGTCCATATCAATCATCTCCCACTTCCACAAGGGTAAATCTATCTCTTGGGAAGAACCGCTTGGCCTCATATGTTATACTTTAACTTGTTGGCAGTTCAAACACTTGGAAACAAAGTCAGCCATATCACGTTTCATATTATTCCACCTATACATAGATTTCAGATCATGGTACATCTTAGTAAAGCCTGGGTGAACAACATACTTCGAAGTGTGAGCTTCGTTAAGGATTCTCTTCCGCAAACCATCAAAATCTTGTACATATAATCTACCCTGATACCTCAAAATACCATCACCACTAATTTTGAAGGACATCACCTTCTGTCGACCCACATCTTTCTTGATTTGCATCAAGATGGGATCTTCAACCTACTTCTCTTTAACTTCTGCACAAAGGGAAAACTTAGCTATCTCATGAACAACCATTCCCCCCATCTTCAGAATCCAAGAGACACACTTCTAGATTTGCAAGCCAATGAATATCTTTCATCATATCTTTCTTCCCTTCCTCAACATGAGAAAGACTACCCATAGACAATCTACTGAGGGCATCGACCAAAACATTTTCCTTACCCAGATGATAGTGAAGGCTCATGTCATAGTATTTCAAAATCCAACGCCTCTGCCTGAGGTTTAGTTCTTTTTCTGAGAAAACATACTGCAAACTCTTATGGTCAGTTAAAATATCAACATGCACCCCAAAAAGATAATGCCTCCAAATTCTAAGCACAAACATCACAACTGCTAATTCCAAGTCATGAGTAGGGTAATTTCGCTCATGCACCGTTAATTGCCTAGATACATAAGCCACCACCATACCGTGCTACATAAATACACACCCAAGTCCCATACGAAATGCATCACAGTACACAACAAAACCCTCTGTGCCTTCCGGAGGAGTCAAAACAGAAGCAATAGTCAACTTTTCTTTACACTTTTCAAAACTATTCTCACAAGAGTCAAAACATAAAAACTTCACCTTTTTCTGAGTCAACTTAGTAAGTGGTGCAGCTATAGAAGAGAAACTCTCTACGAACCTTCTGTAATAACCCGCCAAACCCAAGAAGCTCTGAATGTCAGTTAGAGTCATGGGTCTAGGCTATTTTCTCACTGCCTCAACCTTTTGGGGATCAACTCAAATCCTCTCACTAGACACAATATGCCCCAAGAAGGCAATGGCATTCAACCAGAATTCACACTTGGAGAATTTGGCATACAATTTATGATCTTTGAGAGTCTGAAGAATAATTCAAAGGTGATTGGCATGGTTTTCCTCACTTTTGGAGTAAATCAAGATGTCACCAATAAAAACTTTGACAAAAAGGTCTAGGAACAGATGGAAGATCCTATTCATTAGGTCCATGAAAGCTGCAGGAACATTAGTCAACCTGAAGGACATGACTAAGAATCCATAATGACCATATCTAGTTCGGAAGGCTATTTTAGAAATGTCTGACTCCCTAACTTTCAACTGATGATATCCCAAATGAAGGTCTATTTTAGAAAAACACTTAGCTCTCCGAAGTTTTTCAAAGAGGTCGTCAATCCTAGGAAGAGGATATTTACTTTTAACAGTAACCTTATTCAACTGACGATAATCTATGCACATATATGGGGAACCATCTTTCTTTTGCATAAAGAGTACAGGTGCACCCCAAGGAGAAACACTAAGTCAGATACAACCTTTATCTAAGAGATCTGCTAGCTGTTCTTTCAACTCTTTTAACTCTGCAAGAGCCATTCTATATGGCAGAATAGAAATAGGACGGTATCGGGCTACACATCAATGCCAAAATCTATCTCCCTATCAGGTGGAATTCCTAAGAGATCATCTCGAAAAACTTCTGGAAATTCATTTACCACAAGGACAGAATGAAAAGGAAGACTTTCTGCGTTAGAATCTCTAACCTGAATAAGATGGTACAAGCAACCCTTGGAAATAAGTTTATGGGATCTAAGATAAGATATGAAGTGCCCTCTAGGTGCTTAAGAGTACCCCTCCCACTCTATTGCTGGCTTATCTGAAAAAGAAAAGGTAACCTTTTGGTTCCTACAGTCTAGTGTGGCATAACAATGATAAAGCCATTCTATCCCTATGATAGCATCAACAACAACCATATCAAGTTCTATGAGGTCTGCCACAGTATCCCTTATAAGAATACACATAACATAATTTTTGTACACCCTCCTAGCCACAAAAGAATCACCCACCGAAGTGGAAACAGAGAAAGGTTAAGAAATCATATCGGGCTCAAGCCCAAAGCCAACTGCCACATACGGGGTCACATAAGATAAGGTAGACCCGAAATCAAAAAACACATATACATCACGAAAAAAGAGTTGTAACATATCGGTGACTATATCTGGCAAGGCTTTTGTCTCCTGGTGATTTGTCAAAGCATACGGCCAGTTGTGACAGCTCCCAGTAGCTGAAGTAGTGCCCTTTTGAGGTGGTGGTAGGGTAGAAGAGTTTACCTAAAACTTGGCACCCCCAACACTCATTTTAGCTGAAGGGCAATCCCACTGAAAGTGACCCATCTGACCACTAGAATAACACATGAATGCGCCTAGCTGACACTTTCGCGGATGATACCTATCGTAAGTCTCGCACCATGGAAAAGTACAATGCTGCTGTGCCACAATACCCTGCGACTGAGTATCTTGAGCATTGGGTCCATGACTAGTTTGAAAACTTTGAGGGCGTCTATCAACTGGTGGTCTAGGCATTGGGGCACTAGCTGCAGACTGTGTATTACTCCAAAACTTCTTCTTTAGCCATTTGCGACCCCAATTACCGCTCCGCTGCTGATTGGGGTTCTGATTCACTGATCTGGCCCTCTTCGCCTGCCTGTCATTCTCTCTAGATTCAGAAATTTTCTTTTTCTTCTCTTCTACCTGCTGCATGTGAACAGACAGCCTAGCAAATCCCATATCCCTATTTAGCATCACCCTTTGGCATTAAAGCGCTAGATCATTAGAAAGGCTGGATCCAAATTTCCTCATCTGGGCTCTTATATTACCTGTCTTTTTGGTGCATAAAGAGCCAGTTGGTTAAACTTCATAGTATACTATCGAACACTTATCTTACCCTTCTTAAGATTGATGAACTCTTCTACTTTGGCTTCCCTCATCTCCATAGGAAAGAATCTATCAAGAAAAGTTTCCACAAAATCGTCCCAAATTATGGGCTCAACATTCTCTCCTTTCGCATCCTTCCACTCTTTGTACCTTTGGTTCGCTACATCTTTAAGCTGGTATGCTACTAACTAAACCCCTTCCCCCTGATCCACGTGCATAACTCTAAAATTTTTTTCTATTTCATCTATGAACTCATGTGGGTCCTCTTCTACCTTAGTGCCCAAAAATTTTGGTGGGTTCATCCTTATAAACTAGCCTACCCTAGTAGCCTCTGAAGTAACAGATGCAGACC
>NW_025849093.1:493422-501496 GCF_002878395.1 Capsicum annuum
AATGTTTACAATGGGGACTCTCTGAGCAGCCTCCGTGTTCGGAAGTGACTTCACAGCACCAAAACTAGCAGCTGCATAACTCAATATACCACTATGAGCAGCTTGAACCACACTGCATGAGAAGTTGGTGCTTTCCCAACATCAAATATGGAATTGATATCGTTGTCTTCATCCCTATGCTCAGTGAGTAATGCTTCAAGATCACTCCCAATTCTAGTGATAGCTAGTTCGCTAGCAAACAAGGGTCTTCCAGCGTCGACAAGAAATCCAGTTTCATTTGTGTCCACCTCCTCAATGATTATGTTATCAGTGCCGAATATGAACTCACCATTTACATCAGGATACAGACTATCCATTCCATTGACAAAAGCTGCATCATGGCTAGAGGACTGTCCTCCAGCAACTGCTATGATCTGCTCAGCATTGGTGCTTTCTTGAGGCAACATTCTCTCATTGTTAGAGGTTGGCACTGCTTGTGAAGTTCCAGCGGCTTCAGCATCTGCACTAGTTATATCGAGAACTCTTGCATTTCTGTTCTTTCAGGGGATGGCTTCGAGATGCTTGAAGTACTTTTGGGAATGACTAGCTTCCTGAGTTGGTGTTCTTGTTATCACACAGTTCCTAGATATAATTTTCCAGTCACCTCTTCCATATTTATCTAAGCCCCTGAGAAATGACCTATAGCAGGAAAGAGAGAAATAAGTTGTTATCAACTTTAAAGTTTTACTCTCTCTCAATCAGCTAACTTGTAAAGTCCAGAGCTAAAAAGTATGATTCCATAGGCATATTGTTAAAGTTGTGACCCGAATTTTGGTTGATGGACCTTTATGTTTTTGGGTCTAGGAACTATTTGTACACACGTAATATATAAGTGCGATCCAGTGAGTTATTTTATTATTCAGAAAATTCAGCCTTCTCCACATTGTACTCTCTTTCCATTACAGTGAAACCTCCTCTGCCTCTGCCCATGTTTTTTCCCGCAAGGGTTTCCAAGTAAATCTATGTGTTGTTCTTGTTTTCTTTTTTGTCACGATCCAAACTGGGGCCCTGACCGGGACGGACATCCCGAACCATGTAGGTCCGAGTGCCCTTCTAACTTGTAATCATATTCACCATTCATATACAAATAGGAAATGCCGAAAAATACATAATGAAACGGAATCATGGTCATAAATATGAATTCAATTTATAATATAGAAAGTAAAGCCCAACAACAACTAGACAATGTCAGAACCAGTCTGCAAAATCTCAACTACATAATCAAATCAAAGCAAAACTGGGACAAGGCCCCCAGTAGACAAAAACCATAATAAATGATAAATGACTGAAAACAACTAGGCCTTCTGAAATATAGAAGGCTCACCAACTAAACTCTACACTTCTACCGGAAGAAATCTACTGCTTATCAGGACAACTAGTTTGAGCCTCAGAACCTGGGAGGGTAGGGGGTTAATACAATTGTACTGGTACGCAAAGGAAATACAAAATAATAATTGATATTTAACATATATGAGAGAAATTTAAAAACAGTTCATAAATATATCATATGGTAAGAAATCACATGGGCATTTTTGAAAGACTCTGTAAAATCATCTGAACTCTGTGACACTCTTTATTTTACTTCTGCGTTAGGTGGTACACCCTACAATTTCACAGCTTTCACCGACTATCATATCTCTGTTGCGTCCAAGATAGGAGTACTAGTGAGGAAAGTGCACATAAGATCATACAGCGGGGTGCCACACCCCTAATTAAGTCATTATGTTGTGGTTGGGCTTAAGATCACAAAGCATGGCTCCAAACCATAAGTCCCAATTTGGAATGACAAAATACTATGTACAGAAGATCACATAGCAGGGTACCAAGTTCCTATGTTTTCAAATCACGGTTTCCAGCAAAGAGTCATTTGACTCGTGCTTTCTTCGGGTAACCACCTAACTCACATTAACCCAATTTTTAACTCTTTAAAATATGTATTCTTTGAAAACTCTAACTCTGTTACAACATACATTTATATAGTATCGTCATACCATTGAATTGCAAGTCATATCTCTGAACCATTATTAGCATATTAAAATCTCTGTTTTCAAAATATAAGTTCGGGACCACCATATCAATAAATCAGTTCAAGAAATCCTTCTTTAAATTCATGTAAATACATGCAAGAAAACTTTCTCTTTGTCAACATTTAAATAATATGTGGTGGTCATGTAAAATTACTCAATCACATGGAATTCTTTCTCAATAAAACAAGCATATATAAGTATAATAAGAGACTCCCTCCAATCATCTACAAATTATGTCAAATACTATGATATTGAAAATTCCACTTTAAAACCATTAAACATGTATTTCGAATCATTCCCAATAAGTACAGAAACTTAAATTCATCACAAGAGAGGGATATCATAATTTGTGCTCTCAAACAACCTTCAATCACAATTTTTCATACATATACATATACATATAAATCAATTTAAGGGGATAAGGTCTAAAGGCCTAAACAACAATATCATTCAAACATTCATGATGCATAATTAAAAATCATGAATTCCAAAACCCTTTTCTAAATTCATGTTTGATAATCTTTAAATCATGTTCTAGTGTTTACAAGCCCATGTAGTTTTTAGGATAAACCCGAGGTACCTTAATATTGAGTGCTTCTTGTAGCCCTGACAATGGGGATTATGAATCTTGAAGAATTAAAGGAAAATCCACGATTAAATCTTGAGATATATTGATCTTTGGATTGAAATCCTAAGGAGTATTCTTGGTGATTTTGGGAGAAAATAACCTTATTTTGGTGTTTGGGGATTTAATCCCGTGTTATGGATGAATAGGGGTTAGAAAATACCACTTTTTCCCTTTAAAATGTGAAAATAGAACCTGAAAATTGGGTGAGTGCGACAGAGCGTGCATCGTGCGCTAATCGCGTGATGCTACTGTCTCAGTCACGAAAATGGCCATAACTTTTCGCTTGGGTATCGAATTTTAGTGAAATTAGTATCATTGGAAATTTAATTTGAAGAAGTTTAATTTGATATATAGCAGGCCCTGTAATTCATTATATACAAAGAGTTATGGCCGATTGAAGTTGATCCAAGTTTCGCCGCTCACTCAAACTCGAACGATAGGAAAGCATTCAACTTGTCCTTGAGTTTGGGGACATCTATGATCTCAATTCATTCTCAAATAGGTTTCCACACTACATAATTGATTAAAATGCCAAATATTGATAAGATTTATGGCTTTTAGATCATCTACGCATAAAAAAGATGGTTTTCATTCTAGCCCAAAATGCAGGGTGTTACGTTATCTCCCCCTTGGGATCATTCATCCCCGAATGATTGGTAGGAATGTTGAATTCTTTAAGGAATGGAATAGTATGGACATGATATGTCTTCTAAGAAAGGATATAGCCGAGTGAAAATATTTAAACTTCTATCATAAAACTGATTCTGAGCTGACTTGACTTCACTTGCTTTAATGAACTGATTCATGCTGGGAGTTTAGGATTCCCTTGAAGTGTTCATGATCAAATCATACATTTTAATTGAGAATTGATAGGTTGTAATGCCTCGTAAAATACGTTCACATGCTATCCCCTAGTAGTGTACTCTTAGCCTTGGAAACTTGAATATATTCTAAGTGTCAAGAGACTTAGTCTCATTATAAGCTCCTAATCTTTGGGGATTTTATTTTCAATCCTACCGACCTCCAATTTTAGATTATCTTGTTGTTTTGCGATAGGGTAAGTTCGTAGTACATTTTGGGTGAGTTTCGGAATTTTTAGATGAGACTAAGCGCATGTTTGGTGTTCCATTCCAGTAGCTCCGGGCGATAAGGGGGCGCCGCCTGGGGTCCTCCCCTGCTCTAAGGCAGGCGCCGCCCAGGCTACCCCACCGCTCTAAGGCGGGTGATGCCTAGGGTACACCGCTACTCTAGGTAGGGCGCTGCCCGGGGTATCGTGCCCGGTCAATTTTCAGCACCCTATTCCGTCTCATTAAGGGTAAAATGGTACTTCTCCAACCCCTTATCACCTCTAACATGGGATTAAGCTCCCAAATACCCATATCATTGATATTTTTTCCAAAAATCACCAATAATACTCCCAAGGATTTCAAACAAGAAATCCAAATAACTCAAGATTCAACCGTGGGTTTTCAAAAGCGATTGAAGATTTGGAATCCACAATTCGCAAGCTTCGAGAATTATCTATTATCTTTCGAGGTTAAGGTATGCGGATTTTTTCTAAAATCTCATGAGTATTGAAATCATAATTTTAAGAAAAGGTTTTTTAATTTATGAATATAATCATGTTTTAGAAGTTTTGACGGTAATGTTTTGGTCTTTAGACCTTTCCCCAAATTGATTGAAAAAAAATTATATACATAGATATATGTATGAATGTGTTTAAGGATGAATATTCAACTGAGATCATGAATTATAATGAACCCCTCTCTTATTTTGACTTTCCCATCTTTCATATGATATGAATTGTTCTAAAATTGCATCTTGAAAGCATGATATGAAATGTCTTGATTTATGCTATGGAATGAACATGATTTAGAAATAAAAAGAGAGGGTTATGCATTTTGATAAATGTTGAATATACATATAACAAAGAGTGCATGGTTTTTCCAAAAGCACATGACCACCTTATGTGTAACATCTCAGGCCCATTGTTGTGTGAGGCTTTTCAAGGGTAATTTTATCTTTTCATTTTGCAATTTATTTCATGAAATTAAAATCCTCTTAAGTTATAATTTACAAGAGTTATTTCCTTCAATGGAATATTAATTTTTCTCAGCCAGATATGCCTCTCTACTTCCCATCAGTTACATGCTTTAAACCAGTCACTCTATTTTCCACCTGTTCATACGATAAAAAGCCTCACTTATCCATCAGTTTTCCATTAGAATGTATCTCTATTTTTCTTCTCAATCACAACTCCTAAGAAACACAAATTGGTCAGAATCACGTTGGAATTTCTTTTTCCAATCTCAAAGTTCTTTCAACGTTTAAGAGGTATGTAGGACCATTCCTTACTCTTATTTTTGGGCGTTGTACTGTTATCGAATTCAAATTGCTCTAACACTATTTAGGTTTTAAAGGAAATTCTTCAATCTTATCAATGAACTTGAATGGTTTAATAGTTGTTGGGTGTGTAAAGATAACTCTCAGTTTCATGTTCTTTCTTTCTAAATTTTGTGAGTTCCAACGACCCTCGTGATTTGATGTACGAATCATAGATGTTTTTGGCAATAACTTTAAAAGATTTACGATCTGAAAAGTCAAGCGATTACACCTAGAGAACACCCCATTATTTAAAAGAAGTGAGAGAGAACTAATTACATAATCTATTGATCAAAGATGACCTCTCCTAGTTATTTTTGAATTTCCAAACATATCTACTCCTTCTTTGACTTCATTGCGAGATTGTATATTTGTTTATAACGTGGTTACTACACATGGTTCACTTTCCAGCAGTCCTTATCTGACACACCAGTGTCGCAGCCTTGTAGCTGCAATATGCTTCATTACTTTCTTTTCCAACTACATAATTACAAAACAATAAGCAGTACAGACTACTCGTTCTCCCGCTGCAACGTTCAGAAAACAACAAAAAAAAGAACATACAGTTACATCTCTAATTCAAATATATCCTACTCTATTATTAAGTAAATATATTACACAGTATGTAAGAGCAGCATCCTATTTAAGGTATTCCTTTTAAGCAGTTCAAGGCAACTGCCATTCGGCCACTACTCTATCTCTATAAACACCAATAACAATTTCTCGGCAGACTCTGTCACAGTGGAAATGACGATCCTGTAAATTGATATTTTTCATCACCATATGGCGATCTACGCCACCATCACAAACCCACAGCTAACTACTTCAACTCCAGTGCAATATCTTAGTCCAATCTTCCATATCAAAATGTCAAAATCTCAGCCATGCCATCATGTGAATGTTTCTATTAAAGTTATAAGATATAATTTATGAAACTCTTAAAAGTATAATTCTTGTTCCATAATCCATAAGAAGGTAACCTTCCCACAACATTCGTAAAACTCTTTGCACTGTGATGTATACATTATGAATTTGCAAGTCTTAATATAATAATACCTACTTTCCAGGAATCCCTCATTGACCAAATAGATAATAGTATGACTATGAATATTCTTACAAGAATGCTTCCAATCATGTTCATGAATTATATCATATCGAACCATGAAATTACCTATCATGACTCTCCAATATTGATAGTGTTAACTCATGAATATGAACCTATTACGGTTAACTCACAGTATGAGCCTAAAGTGGCTATACATAATTATGAACTTAAAAAGGGTAAACCACAAGCATGAGCCTAAAAAGGATAACATATGAACATGAACATAACAAGGTGAACTTTTTCATCAATAACTAATCAGATAAATAAGACAATGTCATGAGCATAAGGGAGTTAGTTAGCTGACCGTGAAGGCATAGGTTGAAACAACAAATGCCCAAAACTATGTTTGCCGACATAGGATAGAGTTTATTACGCAAGTCGGATACTCTCTTTTCTTTCATGTGTCCCAAAAAGGGGCTAACCATGGATACTTGCTAGTAAATTATGTCATGTCACGTCCTATGCCCGGCAAGGTATAAGACGGCTTAGCTAATCGGGCTGAGATCAAACTCCATGTGCTCACATGGTAGTTTATGAAGGTTCGCTACTTTCTCCCACAAATAATGAAAGGAATTAAACCTATTTTACTTGGTCAATTATAAATTTACCTTATATTGTTGTTCCTTTCCAGTTGTCTTCTTTTATGTTTGAATTTTATTATCATTTCTAACCTCTTGATGTACGACCATCCTGAAATGGTTTTGCAAACCAATACATTCCACGTATTGACAGCCTTTAGTGCTATATCATTTCATGATGTAGGTTCTGGCTCTCATGTCCGCGGTTAGGCGACCTATTATGACCTCTATCTTCTACTATTGGTGATTCCCTTTCCTATCAGAAGGTTGGATGGGATATGATGACTTCATTATATTTTCTTTCCTTTTTGTATTGGTACTACTTAAAGGCTTAACAGACTGATTTTGTTGCCTACTAGATCTTGTAATTTTTATTATTATTTGTCATGACTATTGTATCTTCAGACGTTAAGTAATATTAATGAACATTGATGAAAGAATTTATCCTTTAAGAACTATTATTTCTATTTCCTCTCTATTCATTATGTCAGTTGTATGCTCATGTGATATGCCAAAAGGTTCACTCATACTAGCAATAGTATCGGGTGCATGTCACATCCAGGGCCTCGGCTTGGGGTGTGACATTATGTTTCAAATATTCTTATATAGTATTTACTTTTGTTTTCAGAACATGAAATATTTTATACTGTTTGCATGTTTAGGTGGTCTGAACTGTGATTTTAATGAAAGAATTATGCATGATGTGTTATGGCTCAAAAATAGGACTTGCAAGTCTTGGTGTGACGACACCAATCTAGTTTATGCCATGATAATTCAGAAGAAAACAGAATGCAAGTTTGAAATCAAACTTATCAAATGTTGAAACTATAAAAAATGCATGATTCAGAACAGGATAAAATTGGGCGTACATAGATCTTAGGTGGTTCCCCGAAGAAGGCACGAGTTCAGACAACTCGTTGCCCGAAACCGTGATTTGCCAATTTGGGTATACTATATTACGCTGGCCTAGTTCCGTGTGGTGTATAAGAATCTGAAACTCCAACCCTTGCAACAGACTTGAATTGGGGGCTTCCCCACCAAGTTAATGAATTATGATTTTTGGAAAGTTCCCATGTGTTTTAGAACTTTTTCATGCATTAGATTTTGACAATTTTGTCTCTTATTATTTTATTTATGTAAAAAATTCATTTGGGATTACTTTGCATACCAGTACTTTTGTATTGACCCCCACTCCTTCCTCCAGGTTCTGAGGCTTAGTCTAGTGGTCCAGTAAAGCAGTAGATTTTTATTAGACAAAGTTAAAGTCTTCTTTATTCTAGAAAGCCTTCCTTTTCAGATTATGTTACTTATTTCC